>NC_046381.1:38000567-38075567 GCF_011125445.2 Fundulus heteroclitus
CTCTCGTTCCTGGCTCCTGTTCCTCGCTTCTACCTCTCTTTCCTAGGTTCTACCTGTCGTTCCTAGCTCCTGCTCCTAGCTTCTAGCTCTCGTTCCTAGCTCCTGTTCCTCGCTTCTACCTCTCGTTCCTAGCTTCTAGCTCTCGTTCCTAGCTCCTGCTCCTAAATTCTAGCTCTCATTCCTAGCTTCTAGCTCTCGTTCCTAGCTTCTGGTCCTAGCTCCTAGTTTCTAGCTCTTGTACCTAGCTCCTGTTCCTAGCTCCTAGCTCCTGCTCCTAGCTCCTGTTCCTAGTTTCTAGCTCTCATTCCTAGCTCCTGTTCCTAGCTTCTACCTCTCGTTCCTAGCTCCTGCTCCTAGCTTCTAGCTCTCGTTCCTAGCTCCTGTTCCTAGCTTCTACCTCTCGTTCCTATGTTCTAGCTCTCGTTCCTAGCTCCTGCTCCTAGCTTCTAGCTCTCGTTCCTAGCTCCTGCTTCTAGCTCTCGTTCCTAGCTCCTGCTTCTAGCTTCTAGCTCTCGTTCCTAGCTCCTGTTCCTCGCTTCTACTCTCGTTCCTAGCTTCTACCTCTCGTTCCTAGCTCCTGCTCCTAGCTTCTAGCTCTCATTCCTAGCTTCTAGCTCTCGTTTCTAGCTTCTGGTCATAACTCCTAGTTTATAGCTCTTTGTACCTAGCTCCTGTTCCTAGCTCTAGCTCTCGTTCTACTAGCTCCTGTTCCTCGCTTCTACCTCTCGTTCCTAGCTCCTGCTCCTAGCTTCTAACTCTCATTCCTAGCTTCTAGCTCTCGTTCCTAGCTTCTGGTCATAACTCCTAGTTTCTAGCATTTGTACCTAGCTCCTGTTCCTAGCTCCTAGCTCTCGTTCCTAGCTCCTGTTCCTAGTTCTTAGCTCTCGTTCCTAGCTCCTGCTCCTAGCTTCTAGCTCTCGTTCCTGTTCCTAGCTCCTAGCTCCTGTTCCTAGCTTCTAGCTCCTGTTCCTAGCTTCTACCTGTCGTTCCTAGCTCCTGTTCCTAGTTTCTTGCTCTCGTTCCTAGGTCCATTTCCTAGCTCCTAGCTCTCGTTCCTAGCTCCTGCTCCTAGCTTCTACCTCTCGTTCCTAGGTTCTACCTCTCGTTCCTAACTCCTGCTCCTAGCTCCTGTTCCTACTTTCTATGCCTAGCTCCTGTTCCTACTTTCTATGCCTAGCTCCTGCTCCTAGCTCCTGCTCCTAGCTCCTGCTCCTACTCCTCGCTTCTACCTCTCGTTCCTAGCTCCTGTTCCTCGCTTCTACCTCTCGTTCCTAGCTCCTGCTCCTCGCTTCTACCTCTCGTTCCTAGCTCCTGCTCCTCGCTTCTACCTCTCGTTCCTAGCTCCTGCTCCTCCCTTCTACTTCTCGTTCCTAGCTCCGGCTCCTGGCTTATATCTCTCGTTCCTAGCTCCTGTTCCTCACTTTTACCTCTCATTCCTAGCTTCTACCTCTCGTTCCTAGCTCCTGCTCTTAGCTTCTACCACTCGTTCCTAGCTCCTGCTCCTCCCTTCTACTTCTCGTTCCTAGCTCCGGCTCCTGGCTTATATCTCTCGTTCCTAGCTCCTGTTCCTCACTTTTACCTCTCATTCCTAGCTTCTACCTCACGTTCCTAGCTCCTGCTCCTCGCTCCTGTTCCTAGCTTCTACCTCTCGTTCCTAGCTCCTGCTCCTCGCTCCTAGCTCCTGTTCCTAACTTCTAGCTCTCGTTCCTAGCTCCTGTTCCTCGCTTCTACCTCTCGTTCCTAGGTTCTACCTCTCGTTCCTAGCTTCTAGCTCTCGTTCCTAGCTCCTGTTCCTCGCTTCTATCTCTCGTTCCTAGCTCCTGCTCCTCGCTTCTACCTCTCGTTCCTAGCTCCTGCTCCTCGCTTCTATCTCTCGTTCCTAGCTCCTGTTCCTCGCTTCTACCTCTCGTTCCTAGCTCCTGCTCCTAGCTTCTACCTCTAGTTCCTAGCTCCTGCTCCTCGCTTCTATCTCTCGTTCCTACCTCCTTTTCCTCGCTTCTACCTCTCGTTCCTAGCTCCTGTTCCTCGCTTCTACCTCTCGTTCCTAGGCTCTACCTCTCGTTCCTAGCTCCTGCTCCTAGCTTCTACCTCTCGTTCCTAGCTCCTGCTCCTCGCTTCTATCTCTCGTTCCTAGCTCCTGTTCCTCGCTTCTACCTCTCGTTCCTAGCTCCTGTTCCTCGCTTCTACCTCTCGTTCCTAGCTCCTGTTCCTCGCTTCTACCTCTCGTTCCTAGGCTCTACCTCTCGTTCCTAGCTCCTGTTCCTTGCTTCTACCTCTCGTTCCTAGCTTCTACCTCTCGTTCCTAGCTCCTGCTCCTAGCTTCTACCTCTCGTTCCTAGGTTCTACCTCTCGTTCCTAGCTCCTGCTCCTAGCTTCTAGCTCTAGTTCCTAGCTCCTGTTCCTCGCTTCTACCTCTCGTTCCTAGGTTCTAGCTCTCGTTCCTAGCTCCTGCTCCTAGGTTCTAGCTCTCGTTCCTAGCTCCTGCTCCTAGCTTCTAGCTCTCGTTCCTAGCTCCTGTTCCTCGCTTCTACCTCTTGTTCCTAGCTTCTACCTCTCGTTCCTAGCTCCTGCTCCTAGCTTCTAGCTCTCATTCCTAGCTTCTGGTAATAACTCTAGTTTCTAGCTCTTGTTCCTAGCTCCTGTTCCTAGCTCCTAGCTCTCGTTCCTAGCTCCTGTTCCTAGCTCCTAGCTCTCGTTCCTAGCTCCTGCTCCTAGCTTCTAGCTCTCGTTCCTAGCTCCTGCTTCTAGCTCTCGTTCCTAGCTCCTGCTTCTAGCTTCTAGCTCTCGTTCCTAGCTCCTGTTCCTCGCTTCTACCTCTCGTTCCTAGCTTCTACCTCTCGTTCCTAGCTCCTGCTCCTAGCTTCTAGCTCTCATTCCTAGCTTCTAGATCTCGTTTCTAGCTTCTGGTCATAACTCCTAGTTTCTAGCTCTTGTACCTAGCTCCTGTTCCTAGCTCCTAGCTCTCGTTCCTAGCTCCTGTTCCTCGCTTCTACCTCTCGTTCCTAGCTCCTGCTCCTAGCTTCTAACTCTCATTCCTAGCTTCTAGCTCTCGTTCCTAGCTTCTGGTCATAACTCCTAGTTTCTAGCATTTGTACCTAGCTCCTGTTCCTAGCTCCTAGCTCTCGTTCCTAGCTCCTGTTCCTAGTTCTTAGCTCTCGTTCCTAGCTCCTGCTCCTAGCTTCTAGCTCTCGTTCCTGTTCCTAGCTCCTGTTCCTAGCTTCTAGCTCCTGTTCCTAGCTTCTACCTGTCGTTCCTAGCTCCTGTTCCTAGTTTCTTGCTCTCGTTCCTAGGTCCATTTCCTAGCTCCTAGCTCTCGTTCCTAGCTCCTGCTCATCCCTTCTACTTCTCGTTCCTAGCTCCAGCTCCTGGCTTATATCTCTTGTTCCTAGCTCCTGTTCCTCGCTTTTACCTCTCATTCCTAGCTTCTACCTCTCGTTCCTAGCTCCTGCTCTTAGCTTCTACCTCACGTTCCTAGCTCCTGCTCCTCGCTTCTACCTCTCGTTCCTAGCTCCTGTTCCTCGCTTCTACCTCTCGTTCCTAGCTCCTGCTCCTCGCTCCTAGCTCCTGTTCCTAACTTCTAGCTCTCATTCCTAGCTCCTGTTCCTCGCTTCTACCTCTCATTCCTAGGTTCTACCTCTTGTTCCTAGCTTCTAGCTCTCGTTCCTAGCTCCTGTTCCTCGCTTCTATCTCTCGTTCCTAGCTCCTGCTCCTCGCTTCTACCTCTCGTTCCTAGCTCCTGTTCCTCGCTTCTACCTCTCGTTCCTAGCTCCTTCTCCTCGCTTCTACCTCTCGTTCCTAGGCTCTACCTCTCGTTCCTAGCTCCTGCTCCTAGCTTCTACCTCTAGTTCCTAGCTCCTGCTCCTCGCTTCTATCTCTCGTTCCTACCTCCTTTTCCTCGCTTCTACCTCTCGTTCCTAGCTCCTGTTCCTCGCTTCTACCTCTCGTTCCTAGGCTCTACCTCTCGTTCCTAGCTCCTGCTCCTAGCTTCTACCTCTCGTTCCTAGCTCCTGTTCCTCGCTTCTACCTCTCGTTCCTAGGCTCTACCTCTCGTTCCTAGCTCCTGTTCCTTGCTTCTACCTCTCGTTCCTAGCTTCTACCTCTCGTTCCTAGCTCCTGCTCCTAGCTTCTACCTCTCGTTCCTAGGTTCTACCTCTCGTTCCTAGCTCCTGCTCCTAGCTTCTAGCTCTCGTTCCTAGCTCCTGTTCCTCGCTTCTACCTCTCGTTCCTAGCTTCTACCTCTCGTTCCTAGCTCCTGCTCCTAGGTTCTAGCTCTCGTTCCTAGCTCCTGCTCCTAGCTTCTAGCTCTCGTTCCTAGCTCCTGTTCCTCGCTTCTACCTCTTGTTCCTAGCTTCTACCTCTCGTTCCTAGCTCCTGCTCCTAGCTTCTAGCTCTCATTCCTAGCTTCTGGTAATAACTCCTAGTTTCTAGCTCTTGTTCCTAGCTCCTGTTCCTAGCTCCTAGCTCTCGTTCCTAGCTCCTGTTCCTAGCTCCTAGCTCTCGTTCCTAGCTCCTGCTCCTAGCTTCTAGCTCTCGTTCCTAGCTCCTGCTCCTAGGTTCTAGCTCTCGTTCCTAGCTCCTGCTCCTAGCTTCTAGCTCTCATTCCTAGCTTCTAGATCTCGTTTCTAGCTTCTGGTCATAACTCCTAGTTTCTAGCTCTTGTACCTAGCTCCTGTTCCTAGCTCCTAGCTCTCGTTCCTAGCTCCTGTTCCTCGCTTCTACCTCTCGTTCCTAGCTCCTGCTCCTAGCTTCTAACTCTCATTCCTAGCTTCTAGCTCTCGTTCCTAGCTTCTGGTCATAACTCCTAGTTTCTAGCATTTGTACCTAGCTCCTGTTCCTAGCTCCTAGCTCTCGTTCCTAGCTCCTGTTCCTAGTTCTTAGCTCTCGTTCCTAGCTCCTGCTCCTAGCTTCTAGCTCTCGTTCCTGTTCCTAGCTCCTTTTCCTAGCTTCTAGCTCCTGTTCCTAGCTTCTACCTGTCGTTCCTAGCTCCTGTTCCTAGTTTCTTGCTCTCGTTCCTAGGTCCATTTCCTAGCTCCTAGCTCTCGTTCCTAGCTCCTGCTCATCCCTTCTACTTCTCGTTCCTAGCTCCAGCTCCTGGCTTATATCTCTCGTTCCTAGCTCCTGTTCCTCGCTTTTACCTCTCATTCCTAGCTTCTACCTCTCGTTCCTAGCTCCTGCTCTTAGCTTCTACCTCAAGTTCCTAGCTCCTGCTCCTCGCTTCTACCTCTCGTTCCTAGCTCCTGTTCCTCGCTTCTACCTCTCGTTCCTAGCTCCTGCTCCTCGCTCCTAGCTCCTGTTCCTAACTTCTAGCTCTCATTCCTAGCTCCTGTTCCTCGCTTCTACCTCTCGTTCCTAGGTTCTACCTCTCGTTCCTAGCTTCTAGCTCTCGTTCCTAGCTCCTGTTCCTCGCTTCTATCTCTCGTTCCTAGCTCCTGCTCCTCGCTTCTACCTCTCGTTCCTAGCTCCTGTTCCTCGCTTCTACCTCTCGTTCCTAGCTCCTTCTCCTCGCTTCTACCTCTCGTTCCTAGGCTCTACCTCTCGTTCCTAGCTCCTGCTCCTAGCTTCTACCTCTAGTTCCTAGCTCCTGCTCCTCGCTTCTATCTCTCGTTCCTACCTCCTTTCCTCGCTTCTACCTCTCGTTCCTAGCTCCTGTTCCTCGCTTCTACCTCTCGTTCCTAGGCTCTACCTCTCGTTCCTAGCTCCTGCTCCTAGCTTCTACCTCTCGTTCCTAGCTCCTGTTCCTCGCTTCTACCTCTCGTTCCTAGGCTCTACCTCTCGTTCCTAGCTCCTGTTCCTTGCTTCTACCTCTCCTTCCTAGCTTCTACCTCTCGTTCCTAGCTCCTGCTCCTAGCTTCTACCTCTCCTTCCTAGGTTCTACCTCTCGTTCCTAGCTCCTGCTCCTAGCTTCTAGCTCTCGTTCCTAGCTCCTGTTCCTCGCTTCTACCTCTCGTTCCTAGGTTCTAGCTCTCGTTCCTAGCTCCTGCTCCTAGGTTCTAGCTCTCGTTCCTAGCTCCTGCTCCTAGCTTCTAGCTCTCGTTCCTAGCTCCTGTTCCTCGCTTCTACCTCTTGTTCCTAGCTTCTACCTCTCGTTCCTAGCTCCTGCTCCTAGCTTCTAGCTCTCATTCCTAGCTTCTGGTAATAACTCCTAGTTTCTAGCTCTTGTTCCTAGCTCCTGTTCCTAGCTCCTAGCTCTCGTTCCTAGCTCCTGTTCCTAGCTCCTAGCTCTCGTTCCTAGCTCCTGCTCCTAGCTTCTAGCTCTCGTTCCTAGCTCCTGCTTCTAGCTCTCGTTCCTAGCTCCTGCTTCTAGCTTCTAGCTCTCGTTCCTAGCTCCTGTTCCTCGCTTCTACCTCTCGTTCCTAGCTTCTACCTCTCGTTCCTAGCTCCTGCTCCTAGCTTCTAGCTCTCATTCCTAGCTTCTAGCTCTCGTTTCTAGCTTCTGGTCATAACTCCTAGTTTCTAGCTCTTGTACCTAGCTCCTGTTCCTAGCTCCTAGCTCTCGTTCCTAGCTCCTGTTCCTCGCTTCTACCTCTCGTTCCTAGCTCCTGCTCCTAGCTTCTAACTCTCATTCCTAGCTTCTAGCTCTCGTTCCTAGCTTCTGGTCATAACTCCTAGTTTCTAGCATTTGTACCTAGCTCCTGTTCCTAGCTCCTAGCTCTCGTTCCTAGCTCCTGTTCCTAGTTCTTAGCTCTCCTTCCTAGCTCCTGCTCCTAGCTTCTAGCTCTCGTTCCTGTTCCTAGCTCCTAGCGCCTGTTCCTAGCTTCTAGCTCCTGTTCCTAGCTTCTACCTGTCGTTCCTAGCTCCTGTTCCTAGTTTCTTGCTCTCGTTCCTAGGTCCATTTCCTAGCTCCTAGCTCTCGTTCCTAGCTCCTGCTCCTAGCTTCTACCTCTCGTTCCTAGGTTCTACCTCTCGTTCCTAACTCCTGCTCCTAGCTCCTGTTCCTACTTTCTATGCCTAGCTCCTGTTCCTACTTTCTATGCCTAGCTCCTGCTCCTAGCTCCTGCTCCTAGCTCCTGCTCCTACTCCTCGCTTCTACCTCTCGTTCCTAGCTCCTGTTCCTCGCTTCTACCTCTCGTTCCTAGCTCCTGCTCCTCGCTTCTACCTCTCGTTCCTAGCTCCGGCTCCTGGCTTATATCTCTCGTTCCTAGCTCCTGTTCCTCACTTTTACCTCTCATTCCTAGCTTCTACCTCTCGTTCCTAGCTCCTGCTCTTAGCTTCTACCTCTCGTTCCTAGCTCCTGCTCCTCCCTTCTACTTCTCGTTCCTAGCTCCGGCTCCTGGCTTATATCTCTCGTTCCTAGCTCCTGTTCCTCACTTTTACCTCTCATTCCTAGCTTCTACCTCACGTTCCTAGCTCCTGCTCCTCGCTCCTGTTCCTAGCTTCTACCTCTCGTTCCTAGCTCCTGCTCCTCGCTCCTAGCTCCTGTTCCTAACTTCTAGCTCTCGTTCCTAGCTCCTGTTCCTCGCTTCTACCTCTCGTTCCTAGGTTCTACCTCTCGTTCCTAGCTTCTAGCTCTCGTTCCTAGCTCCTGTTCCTCGCTTCTATCTCTCGTTCCTAGCTCCTGCTCCTCGCTTCTACCTCTCGTTCCTAGCTCCTGCTCCTCGCTTCTATCTCTCGTTCCTAGCTCCTGTTCCTCGCTTCTACCTCTCGTTCCTAGCTCCTAGCTCTCATTCCTAGGTCCTGCTCCTAGCTTCTACCTCTCGATCCTAGCTACTGCTCCTAGCTTATACCTCTCATTCCTATCTCCTGTTCCTACTTTCTATGCCTAGCTCCTGCTCCTACTTTCTATGCCTAGCTCCTGCTCCTAGCTCCTGCTCCTAGCTCCTGCTCCTACTCCTCGCTTCTACCTCTCGTTCCTAGCTCCTGTTCCTCGCTTCTACCTCTCGTTCCTAGCTCCTGCTCCTCGCTTCTACCTCTCGTTCCTAGCTCCTGCTCCTCGCTTCTACCTCTCGTTCCTAGCTCCTGCTCATCCCTTCTACTTCTCGTTCCTAGCTCCAGCTCCTGGCTTATATCTCTCGTTCCTAGCTCCTGTTCCTCGCTTTTACCTCTCATTCCTAGCTTCTACCTCTCGTTCCTAGCTCCTGCTCTTAGCTTCTACCTCACGTTCCTAGCTCCTGCTCCTCGCTTCTACCTCTCGTTCCTAGCTCCTGTTCCTCGCTTCTACCTCTCGTTCCTAGCTCCTGCTCCTCGCTCCTAGCTCCTGTTCCTAACTTCTAGCTCTCGTTCCTAGCTCCTGTTCCTCGCTTCTACCTCTTGTTCCTAGCTTCTACCTCTCGTTCCTAGCTCCTGCTCCTAGCTTCTAGCTCTCATACCTAGCTTTTGATAATAACTCCTAGTTTCTAGCTCTTGTTCCTAGCTCCTGTTCCTAGCTCCTAGCTCTCGTTCCTAGCTCCTGTTCCTAGCTCCTAGCTCTCGTTCCTAGCTCCTGCTCCTAGCTTCTAGCTCTCGTTCCTAGCTCCTGCTTCTAGCTCTCGTTCCTAGCTCCTGCTTCTAGCTTCTAGCTCTCGTTCCTAGCTCCTGTTCCTCGCTTCTACCTCTCGTTCCTAGCTTCTACCTCTCGTTCCTAGCTCCTGCTCCTAGCTTCTAGCTCTCATTCCTAGCTTCTAGCTCTCGTTTCTAGCTTCTGGTCATAACTCCTAGTTTCTAGCTCTTGTACCTAGCTCCTGTTCCTAGCTCCTAGCTCTCGTTCCTAGCTCCTGTTCCTCGCTTCTACCTCTCGTTCCTAGCTCCTGCTCCTAGCTTCTAACTCTCATTCCTAGCTTCTAGCTCTCGTTCCTAGGTTCTGGTCATAACTCCTAGTTTCTAGCATTTGTACCTAGCTCCTGTTCCTAGCTCCTAGCTCTCGTTCCTAGCTCCTGTTCCTAGTTCTTAGCTCTCGTTCCTAGCTCCTGCTCCTAGCTTCTAGCTCTCGTTCCTGTTCCTATCTCCTAGCTCCTGTTCCTAGCTTCTAGCTCCTGTTCCTAGCTTCTACCTGTCGTTCCTAGCTCCTGTTCCTAGTTTCTTGCTCTCGTTCCTAGGTCCATTTCCTAGCTCCTAGCTCTCGTTCCTAGCTCCTGCTCCTAGCTTCTACCTCTCGTTCCTAGGTTCTACCTCTCGTTCCTAACTCCTGCTCCTAGCTCCTGTTCCTACTTTCTATGCCTAGCTCCTGTTCCTACTTTCTATGCCTAGCTCCTGCTCCTAGCTCCTGCTCCTAGCTCCTGCTCCTACTCCTCGCTTCTACCTCTCGTTCCTAGCTCCTGTTCCTCGCTTCTACCTCTCGTTCCTAGCTCCTGCTCCTCGCTTCTACCTCTCGTTCCTAGCTCCTGCTCCTCGCTTCTACCTCTCGTTCCTAGCTCCTGCTCCTCCCTTCTACTTCTCGTTCCTAGCTCCGGCTCCTGGCTTATATCTCTCGTTCCTAGCTCCTGTTCCTCACTTTTACCTCTCATTCCTAGCTTCTACCTCTCGTTCCTAGCTCCTGCTCTTAGCTTCTACCTCTCGTTCCTAGCTCCTGCTCCTCCCTTCTACTTCTCGTTCCTAGCTCCGGCTCCTGGCTTATATCTCTCGTTCCTAGCTCCTGTTCCTCACTTTTACCTCTCATTCCTAGCTTCTACCTCACGTTCCTAGCTCCTGCTCCTCGCTCCTAGCTCCTGTTCCTAACTTCTAGCTCTCGTTCCTAGCTCCTGTTCCTCGCTTCTACCTCTCGTTCCTAGGTTCTACCTCTCGTTCCTAGCTTCTAGCTCTCGTTCCTAGCTCCTGTTCCTCGCTTCTATCTCTCGTTCCTAGCTCCTGCTCCTCGCTTCTACCTCTCGTTCCTAGCTCCTGCTCCTCGCTTCTATCTCTCGTTCCTAGCTCCTGTTCCTCGCTTCTACCTCTCGTTCCTAGCTCCTAGCTCTCATTCCTAGCTCCTGCTCCTAGCTTCTACCTCTCGATCCTAGCTACTGCTCCTAGCTTATACCTCTCATTCCTATCTCCTGTTCCTACTTTCTATGCCTAGCTCCTGCTCCTACTTTCTATGCCTAGCTCCTGCTCCTAGCTCCTGCTCCTAGCTCCTGCTCCTACTCCTCGCTTCTACCCTCTCGTTCCTAGCTCCTGTTCCTCGCTTCTACCTCTCGTTCCTAGCTCCTGCTCCTCGCTTCTACCTCTCGTTCCTAGCTCCTGCTCCTCGCTTCTACCTCTCGTTCCTAGCTCCTGCTCATCCCTTCTACTTCTCGTTCCTAGCTCCAGCTCCTGGCTTATATCTCTCGTTCCTAGCTCCTGTTCCTCGCTTTTACCTCTCATTCCTAGCTTCTACCTCTCGTTCCTAGCTCCTGCTCTTAGCTTCTACCTCACGTTCCTAGCTCCTGCTCCTCGCTTCTACCTCTCGTTCCTAGCTCCTGTTCCTCGCTTCTACCTCTCGTTCCTAGCTCCTGCTCCTCGCTCCTAGCTCCTGTTCCTAACTTCTAGCTCTCGTTCCTAGCTCCTGTTCCTCGCTTCTACCTCTCGTTCCTAGGTTCTACCTCTCGTTCCTAGCTTCTAGCTCTCGTTCCTAGCTCCTGTTCCTCGCTTCTATCTCTCGTTCCTAGCTCCTGCTCCTCGCTTCTACCTCTCGTTCCTAGCTCCTGTTCCTCGCTTCTACCTCTCGTTCCTAGCTCCTTCTCCTCGCTTCTACCTCTCGTTCCTAGGCTCTACCTCTCGTTCCTAGCTCCTGCTCCTAGCTTCTACCTCTAGTTCCTAGCTCCTGCTCCTCGCTTCTATCTCTCGTTCCTACCTCCTTTTCCTCGCTTCTACCTCTCGTTCCTAGCTCCTGTTCCTCGCTTCTACCTCTCGTTCCTAGGCTCTACCTCTCGTTCCTAGCTCCTGCTCCTAGCTTCTACCTCTCGTTCCTAGCTCCTGCTCCTCGCTTCTATCTCTCGTTCCTAGCTCCTGTTCCTCGCTTCTACCTCTCGTTCCTAGCTCCTGTTCCTCGCTTCTACCTCTCGTTCCTAGCTCCTGTTCCTCGCTTCTACCTCTCGTTCCTAGGCTCTACCTCTCGTTCCTAGCTCCTGTTCCTTGCTTCTACCTCTCGTTCCTAGCTTCTACCTCTCGTTCCTAGCTCCTGCTCCTAGCTTCTACCTCTCGTTCCTAGGTTCTACCTCTCGTTCCTAGCTCCTGCTCCTAGCTTCTAGCTCTCGTTCCTAGCTCCTGTTCCTCGCTTCTACCTCTCGTTCCTAGGTTCTAGCTCTCGTTCCTAGTTCCTGCTCCTAGGTTCTAGCTCTCGTTCCTAGCTCCTGCTCCTAGCTTCTAGCTCTCGTTCCTAGCTCCTGTTCCTCGCTTCTACCCTCTTGTTCCTAGCTTCTACCTCTCGTTCCTAGCTCCTGCTCCTAGCTTCTAGCTCTCATTCCTAGCTTCTGGTAATAACTCCTAGTTTCTAGCTCTTGTTCCTAGCTCCTGTTCCTAGCTCCTAGCTCTCGTTCCTAGCTCCTGTTCCTAGCTCCTAGCTCTCGTTCCTAGCTCCTGTTCCTAGCTCCTAGCTCTCGTTCCTAGCTCCTGCTCCTAGCTCTCGTTCCTGTTACTAGCTCCTGTTCCTAGCTTCTACCTGTCGTTCCTAGCTCCTGTTCCTAGCTTCTACCTGTCGTTCCTAGCTCCTGTTCCTAGTTTCTTGCTCTCGTTCCTAGCTCCATTTCCTTGCTCTTAGCTTCTACCTCTCGTTCCTAGGTTCTACCTCTCGTTCCTAGCTCCTGCTCCTAGCTTCTAGCTCTCGTTCCTAGCTCCTACTCCTAGCTTCTAGCTCTCGTTCCTAGCTCCTGTTCCTCGCTTCTACCTCTCGTTCCTAGCTCCTGTTCCTCGCTTCTACCTCTCGTTCCTAGCTCCTGCTCCTAGCTTCTACCTCTAGTTCCTAGCTCCTGCTCCTCGCTTCTATCTCTCGTTCCTAGCTCCTGCTCTTAGCTTCTACCTCACGTTCCTAGCTCCTGCTCCTAGCTTCTACCTCTCGCTCCTAGCTCCTGTTCCTAGCCTCTACCTTTCGCTCCTAGCTCCTGTTCCTAGCTTCTACCTCTCGCTCCTAGCTCCTGTTCCTAGCTTCAAGCTCTCGTTCCTAGCTCCTGTTCCTAGCTCCTAGCTCCTGTTCCTAGCCTCTACCTCTCGTTCCTAGCTCCTGCTCCTAGCCTCTACCTCTCGCTCCTAGCTCCTGTTCCTAGCCTCTACCTTTCGCTCCTAGCTCCTGTTCCTAGCTTCTACCTCTCGCTCCTAGCTCCTGTTCCTAGCTTCTACCTCTAGTTCCTAGCTCCTGCTCTTAGCTTCTACCTCACGTTCCTAGCTCCTGCTCCTCGCTTCTACCTCTCGTTCCTAGCTCCTGCTCCTAGCTTCTACCTCTAGTTCCTAGCTCCTGCTCCTCGCTTCTATCTCTCGTTCCTAGCTCCTGCTCTTAGCTTCTACCTCACGTTCCTAGCTCCTGCTCCTAGCTTCTACCTCTCGCTCCTAGCTCCTGTTCCTAGCCTCTACCTTTCGCTCCTAGCTCCTGTTCCTAGCTTCTACCTCTCGCTCCTAGCTCCTGTTCCTAGCTTCAAGCTCTCGTTCCTAGCTCCTGTTCCTAGCTCCTAGCTCCTGTTCCTAGCCTCTACCTCTCGTTCCTAGCTCCTGCTCCTAGCCTCTACCTCTCGCTCCTAGCTCCTGTTCCTAGCCTCTACCTTTCGCTCCTAGCTCCTGTTCCTAGCTTCTACCTCTCGCTCCTAGCTCCTGTTCCTAGCTTCTACCTCTAGTTCCTAGCTCCTGCTCCTCGCTTCTATCTCTCGTTCCTAGCTCCTGCTCCTCGCTTCTACCTCTCGTTCCTAGCTCCTGCTCCTCCCTTCTACTTCTCGTTCCTAGCTCCGGCTCCTGGCTTATATCTCTCGTTCCTAGCTCCTGTTCCTCACTTTTACCTCTCATTCCTAGCTTCTACCTCTCGTTCCTAGCTCCTGCTCTTAGCTTCTACCTCTCGTTCCTAGCTCCTGCTCCTCCCTTCTACTTCTCGTTCCTAGCTCCGGCTCCTGGCTTATATCTCTCGTTCCTAGCTCCTGTTCCTCACTTTTACCTCTCATTCCTAGCTTCTACCTCACGTTCCTAGCTCCTGCTCCTCGCTCCTAGCTCCTGTTCCTAACTTCTAGCTCTCGTTCCTAGCTCCTGTTCCTCGCTTCTACCTCTCGTTCCTAGGTTCTACCTCTCGTTCCTAGCTTCTAGCTCTCGTTCCTAGCTCCTGTTCCTCGCTTCTATCTCTCGTTCCTAGCTCCTGCTCCTCGCTTCTACCTCTCGTTCCTAGCTCCTGCTCCTCGCTTCTATCTCTCGTTCCTAGCTCCTGTTCCTCGCTTCTACCTCTCGTTCCTAGCTCCTAGCTCTCATTCCTAGCTCCTGCTCCTAGCTTCTACCTCTCGATCCTAGCTACTGCTCCTAGCTTATACCTCTCATTCCTATCTCCTGTTCCTACTTTCTATGCCTAGCTCCTGCTCCTACTTTCTATGCCTAGCTCCTGCTCCTAGCTCCTGCTCCTAGCTCCTGCTCCTACTCCTCGCTTCTACCTCTCGTTCCTAGCTCCTGTTCCTCGCTTCTACCTCTCGTTCCTAGCTCCTGCTCCTCGCTTCTACCTCTCGTTCCTAGCTTCTACCTCTCGTTCCTAGCTCCTGCTCTTAGCTTCTACCTCACGTTCCTAGCTCCTGCTCCTCGCTTCTATCTCTCGTTCCTAGCTCCTGCTCCTCGCTTCTACCTCTCGTTCCTAGCTCCTGCTCCTCCCTTCTACTTCTCGTTCCTAGCTCCGGCTCCTGGCTTATATCTCTCGTTCCTAGCTCCTGTTCCTCACTTTTACCTCTCATTCCTAGCTTCTACCTCTCGTTCCTAGCTCCTGCTCTTAGCTTCTACCTCTCGTTCCTAGCTCCTGCTCCTCCCTTCTACTTCTCGTTCCTAGCTCCGGCTCCTGGCTTATATCTCTCGTTCCTAGCTCCTGTTCCTCACTTTTACCTCTCATTCCTAGCTTCTACCTCACGTTCCTAGCTCCTGCTCCTCGCTCCTAGCTCCTGTTCCTAACTTCTAGCTCTCGTTCCTAGCTCCTGTTCCTCGCTTCTACCTCTCGTTCCTAGGTTCTACCTCTCGTTCCTAGCTTCTAGCTCTCGTTCCTAGCTCCTGTTCCTCGCTTCTATCTCTCGTTCCTAGCTCCTGCTCCTCGCTTCTACCTCTCGTTCCTAGCTCCTGCTCCTCGCTTCTATCTCTCGTTCCTAGCTCCTGTTCCTCGCTTCTACCTCTCGTTCCTAGCTCCTAGCTCTCATTCCTAGCTCCTGCTCCTAGCTTCTACCTCTCGATCCTAGCTACTGCTCCTAGCTTATACCTCTCATTCCTATCTCCTGTTCCTACTTTCTATGCCTAGCTCCTGCTCCTACTTTCTATGCCTAGCTCCTGCTCCTAGCTCCTGCTCCTAGCTCCTGCTCCTACTCCTCGCTTCTACCTCTCGTTCCTAGCTCCTGTTCCTCGCTTCTACCTCTCGTTCCTAGCTCCTGCTCCTCGCTTCTACCTCTCGTTCCTAGCTCCTGCTCCTCGCTTCTACCTCTCGTTCCTAGCTCCTGCTCATCCCTTCTACTTCTCGTTCCTAGCTCCAGCTCCTGGCTTATATCTCTCGTTCCTAGCTCCTGTTCCTCGCTTTTACCTCTCATTCCTAGCTTCTACCTCTCGTTCCTAGCTCCTGCTCTTAGCTTCTACCTCACGTTCCTAGCTCCTGCTCCTCGCTTCTACCTCTCGTTCCTAGCTCCTGTTCCTCGCTTCTACCTCTCGTTCCTAGCTCCTGCTCCTCGCTCCTAGCTCCTGTTCCTAACTTCTAGCTCTCGTTCCTAGCTCCTGTTCCTCACTTCTACCTCTCGTTCCTAGGTTCTACCTCTCGTTCCTAGCTTCTAGCTCTCGTTCCTAGCTCCTGTTCCTCGCTTCTATCTCTCGTTCCTAGCTCCTGCTCCTCGCTTCTACCTCTCGTTCCTAGCTCCTGTTCCTCGCTTCTACCTCTCGTTCCTAGCTCCTTCTCCTCGCTTCTACCTCTCGTTCCTAGGCTCTACCTCTCGTTCCTAGCTCCTGCTCCTAGCTTCTACCTCTAGTTCCTAGCTCCTGCTCCTCGCTTCTATCTCTCGTTCCTACCTCCTTTTCCTCGCTTCTACCTCTCGTTCCTAGCTCCTGTTCCTCGCTTCTACCTCTCGTTCCTAGGCTCTACCTCTCGTTCCTAGCTCCTGCTCCTAGCTTCTACCTCTCGTTCCTAGCTCCTGCTCCTCGCTTCTATCTCTCGTTCCTAGCTCCTGTTCCTCGCTTCTACCTCTCGTTCCTAGCTCCTGTTCCTCGCTTCTACCTCTCGTTCCTAGCTCCTGTCCTCGCTTCTACCTCTCGTTCCTAGGCTCTACCTCTCGTTCCTAGCTCCTGTTCCTTGCTTCTACCTCTCGTTCCTAGCTTTCTACCTCTCGTTCCTAGCTCCTGCTCCTAGCTTCTACCTCTCGTTCCTAGGTTCTACCTCTCGTTCCTAGCTCCTGCTCCTAGCTTCTAGCTCTCGTTCCTAGCTCCTGTTCCTCGCTTCTACCTCTCGTTCCTAGGTTCTAGCTCTCGTTCCTAGTTCCTGCTCCTAGGTTCTAGCTCTCGTTCCTAGCTCCTGCTCCTAGCTTCTAGCTCTCGTTCCTAGCTCCTGTTCCTCGCTTCTACCTCTTGTTCCTAGCTTCTACCTCTCGTTCCTAGCTCCTGCTCCTAGCTTCTAGCTCTCATTCCTAGCTTCTGGTAATAACTCCTAGTTTCTAGCTCTTGTTCCTAGCTCCTGTTCCTAGCTCCTAGCTCTCGTTCCTAGCTCCTGTTCCTAGCTCCTAGCTCTCGTTCCTAGCTCCTGTTCCTAGCTCCTAGCTCTCGTTCCTAGCTCCTGCTCCTAGCTCTCGTTCCTGTTACTAGCTCCTGTTCCTAGCTTCTACCTGTCGTTCCTAGCTCCTGTTCCTAGCTTCTACCTGTCGTTCCTAGCTCCTGTTCCTAGTTTCTTGCTCTCGTTCCTAGCTCCATTTCCTTGCTCTTAGCTTCTACCTCTCGTTCCTAGGTTCTACCTCTCGTTCCTAGCTCCTGCTCCTAGCTTCTAGCTCTCGTTCCTAGCTCCTACTCCTAGCTTCTAGCTCTCGTTCCTAGCTCCTGTTCCTCGCTTCTACCTCTCGTTCCTAGCTCCTGTTCCTCGCTTCTACCTCTCGTTCCTAGCTCCTGCTCCTAGCTTCTACCTCTAGTTCCTAGCTCCTGCTCCTCGCTTCTATCTCTCGTTCCTAGCTCCTGCTCTTAGCTTCTACCTGACGTTCCTAGCTCCTGCTCCTAGCTTCTACCTCTCGCTCCTAGCTCCTGTTCCTAGCCTCTACCTTTCGCTCCTAGCTCCTGTTCCTAGCTTCTACCTCTCGCTCCTAGCTCCTGTTCCTAGCTTCAAGCTCTCGTTCCTAGCTCCTGTTCCTAGCTCCTAGCTCCTGTTCCTAGCCTCTACCTCTCGTTCCTAGCTCCTGCTCCTAGCCTCTACCTCTCGCTCCTAGCTCCTGTTCCTAGCCTCTACCTTTCGCTCCTAGCTCCTGTTCCTAGCTTCTACCTCTCGCTCCTAGCTCCTGTTCCTAGCTTCTACCTCTAGTTCCTAGCTCCTGCTCTTAGCTTCTACCTCACGTTCCTAGCTCCTGCTCCTCGCTTCTACCTCTCGTTCCTAGCTCCTGCTCCTAGCTTCTACCTCTAGTTCCTAGCTCCTGCTCCTCGCTTCTATCTCTCGTTCCTAGCTCCTGCTCTTAGCTTCTACCTCACGTTCCTAGCTCCTGCTCCTAGCTTCTACCTCTCGCTCCTAGCTCCTGTTCCTAGCCTCTACCTTTCGCTCCTAGCTCCTGTTCCTAGCTTCTACCTCTCGCTCCTAGCTCCTGTTCCTAGCTTCAAGCTCTCGTTCCTAGCTCCTGTTCCTAGCTCCTAGCTCCTGTTCCTAGCCTCTACCTCTCGTTCCTAGCTCCTGCTCCTAGCCTCTACCTCTCGCTCCTAGCTCCTGTTCCTAGCCTCTACCTTTCGCTCCTAGCTCCTGTTCCTAGCTTCTACCTCTCGCTCCTAGCTCCTGTTCCTAGCTTCTACCTCTAGTTCCTAGCTCCTGCTCCTCGCTTCTATCTCTCGTTCCTAGCTCCTGTTCCTCGCTTCTACCTCTCGTTCCTAGCTCCTAGCTCTCATTCCTAGCTCCTGCTCCTAGCTTCTACCTCTCGATCCTAGCTACTGCTCCTAGCTTATACCTCTCATTCCTATCTCCTGTTCCTACTTTCTATGCCTAGCTCCTGCTCCTACTTTCTATGCCTAGCTCCTGCTCCTAGCTCCTGCTCCTAGCTCCTGCTCCTACTCCTCGCTTCTACCTCTCGTTCCTAGCTCCTGTTCCTCGCTTCTACCTCTCGTTCCTAGCTCCTGCTCCTCGCTTCTACCTCTCGTTCCTAGCTCCTGCTCCTCGCTTCTACCTCTCGTTCCTAGCTCCTGCTCCTCCCTTCTACTTCTCGTTCCTAGCTCCAGCTCCTGGCTTATATCTCTCGTTCCTAGCTCCTGTTCCTCGCTTTTACCTCTCATTCCTAGCTTCTACCTCTCGTTCCTAGCTCCTGCTCTTAGCTTCTACCTCACGTTCCTAGCTCCTGCTCCTCGCTTCTACCTCTCGTTCCTAGCTCCTGTTCCTCGCTTCTACCTCTCGTTCCTAGCTCCTGCTCCTCGCTCCTAGCTCCTGTTCCTAACTTCTAGCTCTCGTTCCTAGCTCCTGTTCCTCGCTTCTACCTCTCGTTCCTAGCTTCTAGCTCTCGTTCCTAGCTCCTGTTCCTCGCTTCTATCTCTCGTTCCTAGCTCCTGCTCCTCGCTTCTACCTCTCGTTCCTAGCTCCTGTTCCTCGCTTCTACCTCTCGTTCCTAGCTCCTTCTCCTCGCTTCTACCTCTCGTTCCTAGGCTCTACCTCTCGTTCCTAGCTCCTGCTCCTAGCTTCTACCTCTAGTTCCTAGCTCCTGCTCCTCGCTTCTATCTCTCGTTCCTACCTCCTTTTCCTCGCTTCTACCTCTCGTTCCTAGCTCCTGTTCCTCGCTTCTACCTCTCGTTCCTAGGCTCTACCTCTCGTTCCTAGCTCCTGCTCCTAGCTTCTACCTCTCGTTCCTAGCTCCTGCTCCTCGCTTCTATCTCTCGTTCCTAGCTCCTGTTCCTCGCTTCTACCTCTCGTTCCTAGCTCCTGTTCCTCGCTTCTACCTCTCGTTCCTAGCTCCTGTTCCTCGCTTCTACCTCTCGTTCCTAGGCTCTACCTCTCGTTCCTAGCTCCTGTTCCTTGCTTCTACCTCTCGTTCCTAGCTTCTACCTCTCGTTCCTAGCTCCTGCTCCTAGCTTCTACCTCTCGTTCCTAGGTTCTACCTCTCGTTCCTAGCTCCTGCTCCTAGCTTCTAGCTCTCGTTCCTAGCTCCTGTTCCTCGCTTCTACCTCTCGTTCCTAGGTTCTAGCTCTCGTTCCTAGCTCCTGCTCCTAGGTTCTAGCTCTCGTTCCTAGCTCCTGCTCCTAGCTTCTAGCTCTCGTTCCTAGCTCCTGTTCCTCGCTTCTACCTCTTGTTCCTAGCTTCTACCTCTCGTTCCTAGCTCCTGCTCCTAGCTTCTAGCTCTCATTCCTAGCTTCTGGTAATAACTCCTAGTTTCTAGCTCTTGTTCCTAGCTCCTGTTCCTAGCTCCTAGCTCTCGTTCCTAGCTCCTGTTCCTAGCTCCTAGCTCTCGTTCCTAGCTCCTGTTCCTAGCTCCTAGCTCTCGTTCCTAGCTCCTGCTCCTAGCTCTCGTTCCTGTTACTAGCTCCTGTTCCTAGCTTCTACCTGTCGTTCCTAGCTCCTGTTCCTAGCTTCTACCTGTCGTTCCTAGCTCCTGTTCCTAGCTTCTACCTGTCGTTCCTAGCTCCTGTTCCTAGTTTCTTGCTCTCGTTCCTAGCTCCATTTCCTAGCTCCTAGCTCTCGTTCCTAGCTCCTGCTCTTAGCTTCTACCTCTCGTTCCTAGGTTCTACCTCTCGTTCCTAGCTCCTGCTCCTAGCTTCTAGCTCTCGTTCCTAGCTCCTACTCCTAGCTTCTAGCTCTCGTTCCTAGCTCCTGTTCCTCGCTTCTACCTCTCGTTCCTAGCTCCTGTTCCTCGCTTCTACCTCTCGTTCCTAGCTCCTGCTCCTAGCTTCTACCTCTAGTTCCTAGCTCCTGCTCCTCGCTTCTATCTCTCGTTCCTAGCTCCTGCTCTTAGCTTCTACCTCACGTTCCTAGCTCCTGCTCCTAGCTTCTACCTCTCGCTCCTAGCTCCTGTTCCTAGCCTCTACCTTTCGCTCCTAGCTCCTGTTCCTAGCTTCTACCTCTCGCTCCCTAGCTCCTGTTCCTAGCTTCAAGCTCTCGTTCCTAGCTCCTGTTCCTAGCTCCTAGCTCCTGTTCCTAGCCTCTACCTCTCGTTCCTAGCTCCTGCTCCTAGCCTCTACCTCTCGCTCCTAGCTCCTGTTCCTAGCCTCTACCTTTCGCTCCTAGCTCCTGTTCCTAGCTTCTACCTCTCGCTCCTAGCTCCTGTTCCTAGCTTCTACCTCTAGTTCCTAGCTCCTGCTCTTAGCTTCTACCTCACGTTCCTAGCTCCTGCTCCTAGCTTCTACCTCTCGTTCCTAGCTCCTGCTCTTAGCTTCTACCTCACGTTCCTAGCTCCTTCTCCTAGCTTCTACCTCACGTTCCTAGCTCCTGTTCCTTGCCTCTACCTCTCGCTCCTAGCTCCTGTTTCTATCCTCTACCTCTCGTTCCTAGCTCCTGTTCCTAGCTTCTACCTCTCATTCCTAGCTCCTGTTCCTAGCTTCTACCTCACGTTCCTAGCTCCTGCTCCTAGCTTCTACCTCACGTTCCTAGCTCCTTCTCCTAGCTTCTACCTCTCGTTCCTGGCTCCTGCTCTTAGCTTCTACCTCACGTTCCTAGCTCCTGCTCCTAGCTTCTACCTCACGTTCCTAGCTCCTGTTCCTAGCTCCTAGCTCTCGTTCCTAGCTCCTGCTCCTAGCTCTCGTTCCTGTTACTAGCTCCTGTTCCTAGCTTCTACCTGTCGTTCCTAGCTCCTGTTCCTAGTTTCTTGCTCTCGTTCCAAGCTCCATTTCCTAGCTCCTAGCTCTCGTTCCTAGCTCCTGCTCCTAGGTTCTACCTCTCGTTCCTAGCTCCTGCTCCTAGCTTCTAGCGCTCGTTCCTAGCTCCTACTCCTAGCTTCTAGCTCTCGTTCCTAGCTCCTGTTCCTCGCTTCTACCTCTCGTTCCTAGCTCCTGTTCCTCGCTTCTACCTCTCGTTCCTAGCTCCTGCTCCTAGCTTCTACCTCTAGTTCCTAGCTCCTGCTCCTCGCTTCTATCTCTCGTTCCTACCTCCTTTTCCTCGCTTCTACCTCTCGTTCCTAGCTCCTGTTCCTCGCTTCTACCTCTCGTTCCTAGGCTCTACCTCTCGTTCCTAGCTCCTGCTCCTAGCTTCTACCTCTCGTTCCTAGCTCCTGCTCCTCGCTTCTATCTCTCGTTCCTAGCTCCTGTTTCTCGCTTCTACCTCTCGTTCCTAGCTCCTGTTCCTCGCTTCTACCTCTCGTTCCTAGCTCCTGTTCCTCGCTTCTACCTCTCGTTCCTAGCTCCTGTTCCTCGCTTCTACCTCTCGTTCCTAGGCTCTACCTCTCGTTCCTAGCTCCTGTTCCTTGCTTCTACCTCTCGTTCCTAGCTTCTACCTCTCGTTCCTAGCTCCTGCTCCTAGCTTCTACCTCTCGTTCCTAGGTTCTACCTCTCGTTCCTAGCTCCTGCTCCTAGCTTCTAGCTCTCGTTCCTAGCTCCTGTTCCTCGCTTCTACCTCTCGTTCCTAGGTTCTAGCTCTCGTTCCTAGCTCCTGCTCCTAGGTTCTAGCTCTCGTTCCTAGCTCCTGCTCCTAGCTTCTAGCTCTCGTTCCTAGCTCCTGTTCCTCGCTTCTAGCTCTCATTCCTAGCTTCTGGTAATAACTCCTAGTTTCTAGCTCTTGTTCCTAGCTCCTGTTCCTAGCTCCTAGCTCTCGTTCCTAGCTCCTGTTCCTAGCTCTCGTTCCTAGCTCCTGCTCCTAGCTTCTAGCTCTCGTTCCTGTTACTAGCTCCTGTTCCTAGCTTCTACCTGTCGTTCCTAGCTCCTGTTCCTAGTTTCTTGCTCTCGTTCCTAGCTCCATTTCCTAGCTCCTAGCTCTCGTTCCTAGCTCCTGCTCCTAGCTTCTACCTCTCGTTCCTAGGTTCTACCTCTCGTTCCTAGCTCCTGCTCCTAGCTTCTAGCTCTCGTTCCTAGCTCCTACTCCTAGCTTCTAGCTCTCGTTCCTAGCTCCTGCTCCTCGCTTCTATCTCTCGTTCCTAGCTCCTGCTCTTAGCTTCTACCTCACGTTCCTAGCTCCTGCTCCTAGCTTCTACCTCTCGCTCCTAGCTCCTGTTCCTAGCCTCTACCTTTCGCTCCTAGCTCCTGTTCCTAGCTTCTACCTCTCGCTCCTAGCTCCTGTTCCTAGCTTCAAGCTCTCGTTCCTAGCTCCTGTTCCTAGCTCCTAGCTCCTGTTCCTAGCCTCTACCTCTCGTTCCTAGCTCCTGCTCCTAGCCTCTACCTCTCGCTCCTAGCTCCTGTTCCTAGCCTCTACCTTTCGCTCCTAGCTCCTGTTCCTAGCTTCTACCTCTCGCTCCTAGCTCCTGTTCCTAGCTTCTACCTCTAGTTCCTAGCTCCTGCTCTTAGCTTCTACCTCACGTTCCTAGCTCCTGCTCCTAGCTTCTACCTCTCGTTCCTAGCTCCTGCTCTTAGCTTCTACCTCACGTTCCTAGCTCCTTCTCCTAGCTTCTACCTCACGTTCCTAGCTCCTGTTCCTTGCCTCTACCTCTCGCTCCTAGCTCCTGTTTCTATCCTCTACCTCTCGTTCCTAGCTCCTGTTCCTAGCTTCTACCTCTCATTCCTAGCTCCTGTTCCTAGCTTCTACCTCACGTTCCTAGCTCCTGCTCCTAGCTTCTACCTCACGTTCCTAGCTCCTGCTCCTAGCTTCTACCTCTCGTTCCTGGCTCCTGCTCTTAGCTTCTACCTCACGTTCCTAGCTCCTGCTCCTAGCTTCTACCCTCACGTTCCTAGCTCCTGTTCCTAGCTCCTAGCTCTCGTTCCTAGCTCCTGCTCCTAGCTCTCGTTCCTGTTACTAGCTCCTGTTCCTAGCTTCTACCTGTCGTTCCTAGCTCCTGTTCCTAGTTTCTTGCTCTCGTTCCAAGCTCCATTTCCTAGCTCCTAGCTCTCGTTCCTAGCTCCTGCTCCTAGGTTCTACCTCTCGTTCCTAGCTCCTGCTCCTAGCTTCTAGCGCTCGTTCCTAGCTCCTACTCCTAGCTTCTAGCTCTCGTTCCTAGCTCTGTTCCTCGCTTCTACCTCTCGTTCCTAGCTCCTGTTCCTCGCTTCTACCTCTCGTTCCTAGCTCCTGCTCCTAGCTTCTACCTCTAGTTCCTAGCTCCTGCTCCTCGCTTCTATCTCTCGTTCCTACCTCCTTTTCCTCGCTTCTACCTCTCGTTCCTAGCTCCTGTTCCTCGCTTCTACCTCTCGTTCCTAGGTTCTACCTCTCGTTCCTAGCTCCTGCTCCTAGCTTCTACCTCTCGTTCCTAGCTCCTGCTCCTCGCTTCTATCTCTCGTTCCTAGCTCCTGTTTCTCGCTTCTACCTCTCGTTCCTAGCTCCTGTTCCTCGCTTCTACCTCTCGTTCCTAGCTCCTGCTCCTCGCTTCTACCTCTCGTTCCTAGCTCCTGTTCCTCGCTTCTACCTCTCGTTCCTAGGCTCTACCTCTCGTTCCTAGCTCCTGTTCCTTGCTTCTACCTCTCGTTCCTAGCTTCTACCTCTCGTTCCTAGCTCCTGCTCCTAGCTTCTACCTCTCGTTCCTAGGTTCTACCTCTCGTTCCTAACTCCTGCTCCTAGCTTCTAGCTCTCGTTCCTAGCTCCTGTTCCTCGCTTCTACCTCTCGTTCCTAGGTTCTAGCTCTCGTTCCTAGCTCCTGCTCCTAGGTTCTAGCTCTCGTTCCTAGCTCCTGCTCCTAGCTTCTAGCTCTCGTTCCTAGCTCCTGTTCCTCGCTTCTAGCTCTCATTCCTAGCTTCTGGTAATAACTCCTAGTTTCTAGCTCTTGTTCCTAGCTCCTGTTCCTAGCTCCTAGCTCTCGTTCCTAGCTCCTGTTCCTAGCTCTCGTTCCTAGCTCCTGCTCCTAGCTTCTAGCTCTCGTTCCTGTTACTAGCTCCTGTTCCTAGCTTCTACCTGTCGTTCCTAGCTCCTGTTCCTAGTTTCTTGCTCTCGTTCCTAGCTCCATTTCCTAGCTCCTAGCTCTCGTTCCTAGCTCCTGCTCCTAGCTTCTACCTCTCGTTCCTAGGTTCTACCTCTCGTTCCTAGCTCCTGCTCCTAGCTTCTAGCTCTCGTTCCTAGCTCCTACTCCTAGCTTCTAGCTCTCGTTCCTAGCTCCTGTTCCTCGCTTCTACCTCTCGTTCCTAGGTTCTACCTGTCGTTCCTAGCTCCTTCTCCTAGCTTCTAGCTCTCGTTCCTAGCTCCTGTTCCTCGCTTCTACCTCTCGTTCCTAGGTTCTACCTCTCGTTCCTAGCTCCTTCTCCTAGGTTCTAGCTCTCGTTCCTAGCTCCTGCTCCTAGCTTCTAGCTCTCGTTCCTAGCTCCTGTTCCTCGCTTCTACCTCTTGTTCCTAGCTTCTACCTCTCGTTCCTAGCTCCTGCTCCTAGCTTCTAGCTCTCATTCCTAGCTTCTGGTAATAACTCCTAGTTTCTAGCTCTTGTTCCTAGCTCCTGTTCCTAGCTCCTAGCTCTTGTTCCTAGCTCCTGTTCCTAGCTCCTAGCTCTCGTTCCTAGCTCCTGTTCCTAGCTCCTAGCTCTCGTTCCTAGCTCCTGCTCCTAGCTTCTAGCTCTCGTTCCTGTTACTAGCTCCTGTTCCTAGCTTCTACCTGTCGTTCCTAGCTCCTGTTCCTAGTTTCTTGCTCTCGTTCCTAGCTCCATTTCCTAGCTCCTAGCTCTCATTCCTAGCTTCTAGCTCTCGTTCCTAGGTTCTACCTGTCGTTCCTAGCTCCTGCTCCTAGCTTCTAGCTCTCGTTCCTAGGTTCTACCTGTCGTTCCTAGCTCCTGCTCCTAGCTTCTAGCTCTCGTTCCTAGCTCCTGTTCCTCGCTTCTACCTCTCGTTCCTAGCTTCTACCTCTCGTTCCTAGCTCCTGCTCCTAGCTTCTAGCTCTCATTCCTAGCTTCTGGTCCTAGCTCCTAGTTTCTAGCTCTTGTACCTAGCTCCTGCTCCTAGCTCCTAGCTCTCGTTCCTAGCTCCTGTTCCTAGCTCCTAGCTCCTGTTCCTAGCTCCTGTTCCTAGTTTCTAGCTCTCATTCCTAGCTCCTGTTCCTAGCTTCTACCTCTCGTTCCTAGCTCCTGTTCCTAGCTTCTACCTCTCGTTCCTAGCTCCTGCTCCTAGCTTCTAGCTCTCGTTCCTAGCTCCTGTTCCTAGCTTCTACCTCTCGTTCCTAGGTTCTAGCTCTCGTTCCTAGCTCCTGCTCCTAGCTTCTAGCTCTCGTTCCTAGCTCCTGCTTCTAGCTTCTAGCTCTCGTTCCTAGCTCCTGCTCCTAGCTCCTGCTCCTACTCCTCGCTTCTACCTCACGTTCCTAGCTCCTGCTCCTAGCTTCTACCTCACGTTCCTAGCTCCTGCTCCTAGCGTCTACCTCTACCTCTTGGCGAGGCGGACGCCAAGATAGCGCTGCGGGAAACCCTGTCCTGTTCCTAGCTTCTAGCTCTCGCTCCTAGCTCCTGCTCCTAGCTCTCGTTTCTAGCTCCTGTTCCTAGTTTCTAGCTCCTGTTCCTAGCTTCTAGCTCTTGTTCCTAGCTCCTGTTCCTAGCTTCTAGCTCTCGTTCCTAGCTCCTGTTCCTAGCTTCTAGCTCTCGTTCCTTGTTCCTGTTTCTACCTCACGTTCCTAGCTCCTGCTCCTAGCGTCTACCGCTACCTCTTGGCGAGGCGGCCGCCAAGATAGCGCTGCGGGACACCCTGTCCTGTTCCTAGCTTCAAGCTCTCGTTCCTAGCTCCTGTTCCTAGCTCCTAGCTCCTGTTCCTAGCCTCTACCTCTCGTTCCTAGCTCCTGCTCCTAGCCTCTACCTCTCGCTCCTAGCTCCTGTTCCTAGCCTCTACCTTTCGCTCCTAGCTCCTGTTCCTAGCTTCTACCTCTCGCTCCTAGCTCCTGTTCCTAGCTTCTACCTCTAGTTCCTAGCTCCTGTTCCTAGCTTCTACCTCTAGTTCCTAGCTCCTGCTCTTAGCTTCTACCTCACGTTCCTAGCTCCTGCTCCTAGCTTCTACCTCTCGTTCCTAGCTCCTGCTCTTAGCTTCTACCTCACGTTCCTAGCTCCTTCTCCTAGCTTCTACCTCACGTTCCTAGCTCCTGTTCCTTGCCTCTACCTCTCGCTCCTAGCTCCTGTTTCTATCCTCTACCTCTCGTTCCTAGCTCCTGTTCCTAGCTTCTACCTCTCGTTCCTAGCTCCTGTTCCTAGCTTCTACCTCACGTTCCTAGCTCCTGCTCCTAGCTTCTACCTCACGTTCCTAGCTCCTTCTCCTAGCTTCTACCTCTCGTTCCTGGCTCCTGCTCTTAGCTTCTACCTCACGTTCCTAGCTCCTGCTCCTAGCTTCTACCTCACGTTCCTAGCTCCTGCTCATAGCGTCTACTTCTACCTCTTGGCGAGGCGGCCGCCAAGATAGCGCTGCGGGAAACCCTGTCCTGTTCCTTGCTTCTAGCTCTCGTTCCTAGCTCCTGCTCCTAGCTCTCGTTTCTAGCTCCTGTTCCTAGTTTTTAGCTATCGTTTCTAGCTCCTGTTCCTAGCTTCTAGCTCTTGTTCCTAGCTCCTGTTCCTAGCTTCTAGCTCTCGTTCCTAGCTCCTGTTCCTAGCTTCTAGCTCTCGTTCCTTGTTCCTGTTTCTACCTCACGTTCCTAGCTCCTGCTCCTAGCGTCTACCGCTACCTCTTGGCGAGGCGGCCGCCAAGATAGCGCTGCGGGAAACCCTGTCCTGTTCCTAGCTTCAAGCTCTCGTTCCTAGCTCCTGTTCCTAGCTCCTAGCTCCTGTTCCTAGCCTCTACCTCTCGTTCCTAGCTCCTGCTCCTAGCCTCTACCTCTCGCTCCTAGCTCCTGTTCCTAGCCTCTACCTCTCGCTCCTAGCTCCTGTTCCTAGCCTCTACCTCTCGCTCCTAGCTCCTGTTCCTAGCTTCTACCTCTCGCTCCTAGCTCCTGTTCCTAGCTTCTACTTCTCGTTCCTAGCTCCTGTTCCTAGCTACTACCTATCGTTCCTAGCTCCTGCTCCTAGCTTCTACCTCTCGTTCCTAGCTCCTGTTCCTAGTTTCTACCTCTCGTTCCTAACTCCTTCTCCTAGCTTCTGGTCCTAGTTTCTAGCTTCTACCTCTCGTTCCTAGCTCCTGCTCCTAGCTTCTACCTCTCGTTCCTAGCTCCTGCTCCTAGCTTCTACCTCACATTCCTAGCTCCTGCTCCTAGCTTCTACCTCACATTCCTCGCTCCTGCTCTTAGCTTCTACCTCACGTTCCTAGCTCCTGCTCCTAGCTTCTACCTCACGTTCCTAGCTCCTGCTCCTAGCCTCTACCTCTACCTCTTGGCGAGGCGGCCGCCAAGATAGCGCTGCGGGAAACCCTGTCCTGTTCCTAGCCTCTACCTCTCGTTCCTAGCTCCTGCTCCTAGCCTCTACCTCTCGCTCCTAGCTCCTGTTCCTAGCCTCTACCTTTCGCTCCTAGCTCCTGTTCCTAGCTTCTACCTCACGTTCCTAGCTCCTTCTCCTAGCTTCTACCTCACGTTCCTAGCTCCTGTTCCTTGCCTCTACCTCTCGCTCCTAGCTCCTGTTTCTATCCTCTACCTCTCGTTCCTAGCTCCTGTTCCTAGCTTCTACCTCTCGTTCCTAGCTCCTGTTCCTAGCTTCTACCTCACGTTCCTAGCTCCTGCTCCTAGCTTCTACCTCACGTTCCTAGCTCCTGTTCCTAGCTTCTACCTCTCGTTCCTAGGTTCTAACTCTCGTTCCTAGCTCCTGCTCCTAGCTTCTAGCTCTCGTTCCTAGCTCCTGCTTCTAGCTTCTAGCTCTCGTTCCTAGCTCCTGTTACTCGCTTCTACCTCTCGTTCCTAGCTTCTACCTCTCGTTCCTAGCTCCTGCACCTAGCTTCTAGCTCTCATTCCTAGCTTCTAGCTCTCGTTTCTAGCTTCTGGTCATAACTCCTAGTTTCTAGCTCTTGTACCTAGCTCCTGTTCCTAGCTCCTAGCTCTCGTTCCTAGCTCCTGTTCCTCGCTTCTAGCTCTCGTTCCTAGCTCCTGTTCCTCGCTTCTACCTCTTGTTCCTAGCTTCTACCTCTCGTTCCTAGCTCCTTTTCCTAGCTTCTACCTCTCGTTTCTAGCTCCTGTTCCTAGTTTTTAGCTCTCGTTTCTAGCTCCTGTTCCTAGCTTCTAGCTCTCGTTCCTAGCTCCTGTTCCTAGCTTCAAGCTCTCGTTATTAGCTCCTGTTCCTTGCTTCTAGCTCTCGTTCCTTGTTCCTGTTTCTACCTCACGTTCCTAGCTCCTGCTCCTAGCGTCTACCTCTACCTCTTGGCGAAGCGGCCGCCAAGATAGCGCTGCGGGAAACCCTGTCCTGTTCCTAGCTCCTGTTCCTAGCTCCTAGTTCCTGTTCCTAGCTTCTACCTCTCGTTCCTAGCTCCTGTTCCTAGCTTCTACCTCTCGTTCCTAGCTCCTGCTCCTAGCTCTCATTCCTAGCTCCTTTTCCTAGCTTCTAGCTCTCGTTCCTAGCTCCTGTTCCTAGCTTCTACCTCTCGTTCCTAGCTCCTGTTCCTAGCTTTTACCTCTCGTTCCTAGCTCCTGTTCCTAGCTTTTACCTCTCGTTCCTAGCTCCTGTTCCTAGCTTTTACCTCTCGTTCCTAGCTCCTGTTCCTAGCTTTTACCTCTCGTTCCTAGCTCCTGTTCCTAGCTTTTACCTCTCGTTCCTAGCTCCTGTTCCTAGCTTCTACCTCTCGTTCCTAGCTCCTTCTCCTAGCTTCTACCTCTCGTTCCTAGCTCCTGCTCCTAGCTTCTACCTCTCGTTCCTAGCTCCTGCTCCTAGCTTCTACCTCTCGTTCCTAGCTCCTACCTCACGTTCCTCGCTCCTGCTCCTACCTCTCGTTTCTAGCTCCTGTTCCTAGCTTCTAGCTCTCGTTCCTAGCTCCTGTTCCTAGCTTCTAGCTCTCGTTCCTAGCTCCTGTTCCTAGCTTCTAGCTCTCGTTCCTAGCTCCTGCTCCTAGCTTCTAGCTCTCGTTTCTAGCTCCTGCTCTTAGCTTCTAGCTCTCGTTCCTAGCTCCTGCTCTTAGCTTCTACCTCTCGTTCCTAGCTCCTGCTCTTAGCTTCTACCTCTCGTTCCTAGCTCCTGCTCTTAGCTTCTACCTCACGTTCCTAGCTCCTGCTCCTAGTTTCTACCTCACGTTCCTAGCTCCTTCTCCTACCTTCTACCTCTCGTTCCTGGCTCCTGCTCTTAGCTTCTACCTCACGTTCCTAGCTCCTACTCCTAGCTTCTTCCTCACGTTCCTAGCTCCTGTTCCTAGCTTCTACCTCACGTTCCTAGCTCCTGTTCCTAGCTTCTACCTCTCGTTCCTAGCTCCTGCTCCTAGCTTCTACCTCTCGTTCCTAGCTCCTTCTCCTAGCTTCTACCTCTCGTTCCTAGCTCTTGTTCCTAGCTTCTACCTCACGTTCCTAGCTCCTGCTCCTAGCTTCTACCTCTCGTTCCTAGCTCCTTCTCCTAGCTTCTACCTCTCGTTCCTAGCTCCTGCTCCTAGCTTCTACCTCTCGTTCCTAGCTCCTTCTCCTAGCTTCTACCTCTCGTTCCTAGCTCTTGTTCCTAGCTTCTACCTCTCGTTCCTAGCTCCTGTTCCTAGCTTCTAGCTCCTGTTCCTAGCTTCTACGCTATTTATTAAATTATTTTGCTCTGACGACCTCTGATGGCCACTTTAGACGTGTTGGTCTTCCCTTCTGATGACGGTTCTGAATGCGGGCCGCCTGACGTCTCCGTGTTCTGCTCACCTGGGGGGGCAGCCGGGCGTAAGCCTTCAGTCGGGCCCACACCTCGGACTGGAAGCTGCTGTCGGGGAAAACCTCCGTGATCAGACCCAGTTCACAGGCCTGGGTGGCCGTCAGCTTCTTGTTGAACAGCAGCAGCTCACTGGCCTGCAGAGACACAAAGAATCAGCGTGACAACCCGGCAACAGCTCCGGGTCAGAACCGGTCCTTGCTCGCACCGCTGGTACCTTGCTGGGACCCATGATTCTGGGGAAGGTGTAGGAGGAGCAGCCCTCTGCGCTCTGACCCAGCTGAGAGAAGGGAGTGTGGAAGGTGGCCTGAAACACAGAGAGCAGCGGCTTCATCACATGGAACTGGGTCAGAACCGTCCCAGAATTGCAGCACTTCTGTCTGGTACACCGGCCACCAGCCTGACAGTTCTGAATAAAATCTGATGTCTGGTCCAGATGGAATCAGAACCTGCTGCTTGGGTTTAGCTAAATCCAAGCATCAGACAGCAAGTTCTGGTTCTGCTGGAACACACCTACCTTTGACCCTATCCACAAAATGGTCTCTAGGTAAATCCAGGTAACCTACTGCAGGTTCTGACTAGGTTCTGGCCGGGTTCTCCTATTGTTCTATAGTTGCAGCAGCTGCTCCTGGCTTCTTCCTCAGCAGAACCTGGTTAAAGTGGGCTGAGATTGTACCAGACCATACAAGCCACCCTTTGGTGCTGATCAGAACCCAGAGCTGAAGCAGTCGGACCCAGGTTCTGGCCAGGTTCTGTACCCGTTCTGTGGCGTAGACCAGGTCAAAGAGTCCCAGCACGGTGACGGAGATCCCCACTGCCGGTCCGTTCACCACGGCCACCAGAGGCTTAGGGAAGTCGATGTAGGCCCTCACGTACCGCCTGGGGACAGAAACACGACCCGGTGTCAGTACTGGACCTCGGTACCAGCGACCCGGTTCTGGAGGAGGCCAGGGACTTAATCTGTGATAGAACCAAGTTTATTCCTAAAGAATCACACAAAGTCCCTCCTGCTGAGGGAACGGCCGGATCAGAGCCGGGACTCTGTGTCTGTCTGGACCCAACAGAACCGGGATTATTCTGGTTCTGCTCCATTCATGATAGAAACACGCTGCTCTGGCTTAACAGCAGATTCTAGAACATCTCTGAACGAGAACGTCAGCATGAGTCAGGGTAAAAATGAAAGTTTAATGAAGGTGGGCTGCCAGGAGTGAGGTTCTCTACATGGTGGACCCAGTTTGGTTCTTTCTGGACCTCAAGTTCTCCTAAGACAAGATAGTCTTTATTGATCTCACATTGGAGAAATTCACTTGTCACATCAGCTCAATAGTCAATATTCAGGAGAAGGTGCCAAAAGTAGGACAAGGTGCATCAGTTATATACAGTATATCTTCATATATACAGTGGATCAAAAAGAAAGCTCTACTACTGTTCTCCTAATGTTCTAATTTCCTCCTCATGTCCTCCTGATGTTCTCATGTCCTCCTGATGTTCTCATGTCCCCCTGACTTTATCCTAATATTCTCCTGACAATCACTTCATGTTCTCCTGATGTCCCCCTGACGTTCTCCTGATGTCCCCCTGACGTTCTCCTAATATTCTACTGACGTTCTCCTGACCTTCACCTCATATTTTCCTGATGTTCTCCCGATGTCCCCCTGACGTTCTCCTGACGTCCCCCTGCATTCTCCTAATATTCTCCTGACGTTCTCCTGATGTCCCCCTGATGTTCTCCTAATGTCCCCCTGACGTTCTCCTCATGTCCCCCTGACGTTCTCCTCATGTCCCCCTGACGTTCTCCTCATGTCCCCCTGATGTTCTCCTGACCTTCACCTCATATTCTCCTAATATTCTCCTGACGTTCTCCTGACGTCCCCCTGACGTTCCCTCGATTTCCTCATGTCCCCCTGACGTTCTCCTGATGTCCCCATGACGTTCTCCTGACGTCCCCCTGACGTTCCCTCGATGTCCTCATGTCCCCCTGACGTTCTCCTGACATTTTAATATTCTCCTGATGTCCCCCTGACGTTCTCCTGATGTTCTCATGTCCCCCTGACTTTATCCTAATATTCTCCTGTTGTCCCCCTGACGTTCTCCTGACCTTCACCTCATACTCTCCTCATGTCCCCCTGACGTTCTCCTGACGTTCTCCAGCCCCACGCAGCAGGTAGAGGAGGTTCAGAGCACCTGAGCAGCTCCCCGCCCTGCCTGGCCATCTCCTGGACGCCTCCTTCTGGGATCTTGGTGAAGTTGGAGAGGTCGTTGCCGCTGCAGTAGAAGTCTCCAGCTCCTGCAGGAGGAGACAACAACACGTCACCCTGAGCGGAACCACTTAGATCCTGATCCAACCAGACACAATACACGTCAGCTTCTGATGGGTTCTTAGGGAACACTTGGTTCTGCAGATGTTCTGCAGGATGCTACAGCTGGGGCTGAGAAGATGGACCTCTCAGCTCCTCTGAACCTGCAGGGTACTGTCTATCTCCTGGTCCACCTGGTTCCTTCAGAACAGGAACTAAAGCTTTCTGTAAACAGGGAACCTCCAGAGAGGTTCTGGGATCTGACCCGGCCGTCTCTGATTGGCTGCTGGAGACAGGTTAGCGGTGAAACTGGTTGTCGGGTCGATGCCGACTCCACCGGTACCACCAGGGTCCATCCTTCAGTTCAGGAACGTTTTAAGGCTCAGAAGAAAACGCTGAATAAAGGAAGTTAGAATCTGGATCAGAACCAGAACCAACTGAAATATGTCCACTTGGCCTGAACACGTGAATTTCTCCAATGTGAGATCAATAAAGACTATCTTATCATATCATGGATCCAATAGACATAATATAAGAGTAGACCCCGCATCGACGCGTTCGCCTATTGGCGCTGACGGGATTTAGGGGCGCCATCTTGGGAAGGTCGACAGCTCAGCTCAGTGTAATGTGTTGACCACGCGCAGAATCAATTTTAATCAACTATAACTCGTTGAATATTGAACTAATTTTCACATTTTTTTTTCCTTAAAACTTTAAAACTATAGCTATTATAACAAATGGTCCAGTGCATTTAAATAATCTTAGTGGGGTTAAAATAAATAGAATATTCTGACAGGATGTATGTTTCAAAATACAGCCACTCATACATTTTATAAGTTTTTTATTACTATATAAACAAACACATTTGTACATGTACACATATATATGTACATATATATACACGTTCTAAAAAGAACCAGTGATGGGCGAAATCCGTGAAGTAGTAACTTTACTTTATTTTTTACAATTATTATATACAATGAAATACTCCATACTAAATTGCCTTTTTACAGGCTAAAGCATTTTTTTAACAAATAAAAGTACTATCTAAACGTTTTTTTTTTATTATTTAAAAATAACTACTGTGCTGTAGAATAATAATTTTAATCATCAATACGAACTGAAGTCTTCAAATTGCGGAGATCAGCACCGCCCCACCGCGACCCGAGTCATTGGATTAGAACGGGATAAAATTAAAAATTATTATTAAAAAAAAAAGAAAGTACAGTAGGACAAATAGTGACTCGCGTGTATTTCACAGCTCTTCTGATTGAGCCGCTGCATCCTGACTGCGCTCTGCAGCGTTTTTTTCTTCTAAAGCCCGCGCGGTGCAGGTGTGTTTTTTTTTAAATCGGGAGAAGAACATAGTTATCGGTAGTGTTTGTCGCTCTTTTTTTCTTCTGGGCAAAAAGATTCTTATGAACCGACATGCAACCATCGATTATGTTTGAGAACTGTAATGAACCGCTCATCAATACAAATCCGTGAAGCAGCGAGACCCTGAAAGGGGAACCGCGGTATAGTGAGGGTTCACTGTATACATGAAGAGTTCATTTGTAAAAACAGATAACTCCGTTTTTAGCCAAATAAACTAAAATAAGTAGGTGTATTTTGGAGAGACTAAGTCACAAACACTTGGAGATGTAGACCTGTATCTCTGTACCTAATATTAGAGAAATCATATTCTAATAAAAAATAGAAACAATATATTTTCATCTTACTTGTGAAAAGTTATCGTTCGAGCCCTGACGTAGATAGTCCCTCGATTTAAACAAAAATAAGCCGCACATTGCTGAGGTATCATTAGTGTGTTCAGCTAGAATCAGCAGGATTGGGTAGCAGGTCGACCGCCCCAAGATGGCGGCCGTAATTCCTGCGCTGCGACAGTCAATGCGGGGTCTACTCTTATATTATGTCTATGATGGATCCAGCCAACCTGGAGACAGAAACCTGGTCCTATCTGGGACCAGAACCTGCTTCTCTGACCCATTTTCAGAACCAGAACCAGAACCCGGTTCTCCGACTCATTCTCAGCGGTATGGAGTCAGGAACACGAGGCGTTACCTGTGAAAACCGCAAACTTGGAGTCGTCGTTTGTCGCCTGCTCCAGAGCTGCAATGATCTCCTCGTACATCTGGAGGAGGAAGTGAGGAAACAGGAAGTGAGGAAACAGGAAATGATGTCACACTACATCATCTGGGCATCCTGGTTCTGCCCGCCGACCTCAGGTGTGATGGCGTTCTTCTTGGCTGGTCGGTTCAGTTTGATGGTGGTGATGTCATCCTCCGTGGTGACCAGCAGCGTCTGGTACGTGGCTCCGCTCCCAGCAGGCTTTGCAGCGAGCTGGGCGGAGCTTCCCCCCTCTGCTTCCACCAGGGAGCCAATCAGGTTGCAGTACTGCTCCCTGGCGTCATCCTGCCGACACAAACGTGATCAGCTGGTTGTCAACTTCAAGCAATCATCAAGACGCTGAAACACCAGGAGGTCCACGACCCGAAGCTGGAGGGAACCACGGAGGGTTCTGGTACCTGAGAGATGGAGCCCAGGGACTTCCAGGCGTCCCATTTGGCCTTGTTCACAAAGTCCAGCATTCCTGGTTTGGGAGCGTTGCAGGGACCCAGAGTGGCCTGCAGAGGAGGAGGCGTGGTTAACATGGAAACACAGGAACGTCTGTTTCTACCTGGACTCAGTCACCACAGAACAGAGACATATGGACGGGTTCTGTCTGGACAGCTGCAGTAAAGTGGGACAGATGGACGGGTTCTGTCTGGACCCATACAGCTGCAGTAAAGTGGGACAGATGGACGATGTCAGGCCCATTCCTGGACAGCTGCAGTAAAGTGGGACAGATGGACGATGTCAGGCCCATTCCTGGACAGCTGCAGTAAAGTGGGACAGATGGACGATGTCAGGCCCATTCCTGGACAGCTGCAGTAAAGTGGGACAGATGGACAATGTCAGGCCCATTCCTGGACAGCTGCAGTAAAATGGGACAGATGGACGATGTCAGGCCCATTTCCTGACAGCTGCAGTAAAGTGGGACAGATGGACGATGTCAGGCCCATTCCTGGACAGCTGCAGTAAAGTGGGACAGATGGACGATGTCAGGCCCATTCCTGGACAGCTGCAGTAAAGTGGGACAGATGGACGATGTCAGGCCCATTCCTGGACAGCTGCAGTAAAGTGGGACAGATGGAAAATTTCAGGCCCATTCGCTGACAACTTCAGTTAAGTGGGACAGATGGACGATGTCAGGCCCATTCTTGGACAGCTGCAGTAAAGTGGGACAGATGGACAATGTGAGGCCCATTTCCTGACAGCTGCAGTAAAATGGGACAGATGGACGATGTCTAACCCAGTCGCTGACAGCTGCAGTAAAGTGGGACAGATGGATGATGTCAGGCCCATTTACAGCAGCCCAACGGACGTCTCTAAATGTTCCTCACACACCTAAACGTGCATTAATATTTATTATATATTATATATTACTTATAAATTAACTCAGGGTCTGACTTTATTTCCATTTTCCTCTGAATAAAGATGTTTAAATAAATATGAAAGGAAATAAAAAGGTTTTCCTGTAAATCTGCATAAATGCAGTGTTTCTACTGCAGAGGAGGACCTAGGTTGGGTCGGTACCAGTCAGCCTGGTCTGGACCTGGTTCCTCTGACTGATCAGAACCTGTCTCTGAGGCTGGTTCCAGCCAACAGCGCCACCTGGAGGTAAAGGTCCAAACAGGTGGTGTCCAGGATGTGTGGGTCTGCAGAGATGTTAGCAGACCTTCTTTGACTAGAGCAATAATTTAACCCCTTAGAAGCTCCTGTTTCCTCTTTTAATCTTTAACGTCTCAGAATCTTTGGTTCAAAGAAGTTCTGGTGAAATTCCTGACCCGTCTAAGACTCATGGAGGAAGGTGAACGTTTCATCGTCTGTCTCCCGGGTTTTCTGACCTTCATGCTGCAGAACATCTGGACCTCCTCACCTGCTTGAAGAGAGCGTAGATCTTCAGCTTCACCTCGTTCCCCGGATCTTTCTTCAGCGCCGCCAGCCGGCTCTTCGCCTGGTCGAACTCCTCCACCGTCGCACCTAAGGACACACCCCCACGCCCAATGAGCCAATCAGGACGCTGCTCTGGAACAACCCTGCTGGATCTGCTGCAGACTCACCCATCAGAGAGGAGGTTGTGGTGTGGAACGTCAAGCTGGGAACGCTGGGAACGCTGGAAACACAGGGAACGCCGGACCTGAGCAAACTGGGGACAGAGAGAGAGAAATAAACACCTTCCTGCAGGTCTGGATCCGCTCGGTTCTCCTGGACTGCAGGAGGAATCAGGAAGGTTCTAGGAGCTCAGGTGCTTCAACTGATCTGGGTTCCTGGACTCCTGTCCTGCTGGAACCAGACGCTGAGCCAGAACCCAGAACTCTGTGCAACCCAAGCTCAGATAGGAGAGAGAGAGAGAAAGTAGTCCAGACACATCTGGGCCAGATCTGGACCGGCAGACTCACATCTGGACCGGATCTGGACCGCCAGACTCACATCTGGACCGGATCTGGACCAGCAGGGCCTGGACCTTCTCTCTGCTCTGGTTTCAGGTTCTCTTCCATTTATTTCTAAACTCTTAGAGAAGGTTGTCTCCAATCAGTTGTCATCGTGTTTAGAGGACAGTGGTTCCAGTCGGGGTCCAAAGCTCCTCACAGTACAGAGAACGTAACTCCCAGGGTTCTAATGATGTACTTTAGTCTACAGACTATGGAAGGTTTGTTGTTTTATTGCTTTTAGATTAGTCTGCTGCATTTGTTGCTGTTGATGACAGTATTTTAATCTCTCTGTGTGCTTTAGGTTGTTTTGTGTTAAAATAGACAGTCTTCCCTACGGTGTCCCTCAGGGATCAATCCTCGGCCCTCTCCTATTTGCTCTCTACCTACTCCACCTCGGTTCTGTTTTGATTTCACTGTTACGCCGATGACTGGCAGATCTATTTCCTCTGGGCACCAAACTGTCCAGCAGCTTTCACACAGCCTAGAGGACATTAAATCACAGCTTTCCCTGAACTTCCTCCGTTTAGATGAGAACCAGACAGAAGTTATGATGTTCAGACTGAGCTGCTGTCCCTCCTAAACGTAGATCTGGGCTCTCTGTCACTTTATCTCTGTGTCGGGGGGGAAAGTTTGACTCATTTTAAATCTTAGAAACAGATCAGCAGCGTCGTTCAGATAAGTTTTTATCAGCTTCATCAAAGAGCAAAGGTGAAACCAACCTTATCGAGACCTGACTTGTAGAAACTAATCCCTGTTTTTAATCACGGTTCTTCTGGACTCCTGTAACGCTGTACAGAGACGTTAACCGGACCTCTCTGGCCCATCTGCAGAACTCTGCAGAACTCTGCTGCTCCTTAACTCAGACATGCAGCTTATTCCTCCCATCCTAGCGTTCCTTCACTGGATCCCTGTGGCATTTTAAAATACTGAACCTTGTCTTTAGCTTTTGATGTTGTGTGTGTTTTTAACCTTTTCTTGTTTTAATGTGCAGCACTTTATATGTTTTTAACCTGCGCTTTAGAACTAAAGCTGAGGCAGACAGACTGGATCTGGACCGGCAGGGTTCTCTGACCTGGATCCAGACTGACAGGTTCTCTGTGGTTCCACTTTGTTATCTAGAGCAAAGGTCAGCGGTTTTACTTTAGACTTTGTTTCTTTAAACTTCGACAGTAGATCATCCTTAAAGTTAAAGTGTTTTAAACACACGTTCAGCTCTCAGTGAGTTCGGTTCCTGGTTAGTTTAAGGACTAAACTTTGATTCTCCGCTCATTCGGGTTAAAGTTGAAACATCGCGATAACTGGCCTGGCGGACACTATCGCGGCCATTGTTAAAATGTTACCTTCTCAGTTTGACAAAGCGCCAGACAGAGCAGCTCTTCAGGGCGGCAGCGGCCATCTAAAGCCCGGTTCTGGTCCAAAGTTCGGAAGGACGGACGGAGAAACGGAGGAGACGCTAGCTGCGGAGAGGCTAGCAGCAGCCACTGACAAAGTCCCGCCCACTTGGCGCGTTTTGCTCCGCTATTGGTTAACAGGGAGCATCAAAGTTCCGATCCGTCCAATGATCGAAGGGATTTTTCCGTAGACCCAAACACAACGCAGGATGGTAATTAGAGCCCGCCCCCTGATGCCTGGCCGACCAATGGGGTGAAGCGGTCTCATTAATTATGAGAACCAGTTTCCTTCCCAGGCATAGACATTATGTACGTAGACGTCTCATTCCGTGCTGGAGCGCGTCCTGCGGCGCCGCCATCTTGGATGGGTCTCCCATACTGCAGGCTGGCACAGAAGCCAACGGGAGTAAACGCAGAGGGAGCAACTTATTATTTTAGTTTTATTCTTTGTTTAAGATCATAAAACACAGTATTTCAATACGAAACAACGTATTTATTTATATATTTAATAATATGTCACGCCACATGTCTGGTCTTTGTTAAATAGCATAAAACAAAGTATTACAGTATGAAATCGCAAATTTATACATTATTATACCATTTCTGTTAAAGAGCAAACATTTATGAAATGTTGCTTAAACAACATATTTCACAATTAAAACGTGTATTTGTGTGTACCAGCATCTGCGCCATTTGTAACAAACCGAACTGTGTGAGATCGGGTAAAAATTCAAGTTATGATTTATTGTAGTCGGGCAAACTGCTTCCGTAGTACAAATAAACGCACTGGAGTCACAGGAGAGACCCATCCAAGATGGCAGCCGTGCTGAACGTCAGCTCCAGTAGGCAGCACCAGTCCATGGGGCGTCTACCTGCTTAATGTCTATGTTCCCAGGCTGCCAACTGTGCCTGGAGTCATTCAAACGGTCACCTTATAAATATCTAGGCTTTTCTAAATTGATGAGAATCTGTCTTCTAAGCAGCACATAAACTCACTTCAGAGCTGAAACTGGGTTGCTTTATTAGACTTAGACAACTTTGTCATTTTGTATGTGCAGAGTGCATACAGAACAAATTAATTATTAAACATAAATCATATTTGTCTTTCACATTTGATCACTTCTACTTTTTTCTTTTTACCTTTGTTGGACTATGGAGTCCTGCTTTTTGTGCGTCCAGGTTAGTTTCTAAAGAAACTGGCTGCTGTTTATCACTGTGTTTTATTCCTGGTTGCAGCTGTTCTGTACATCATTGCTCCTTGTTGTGGCTCATTCTCCATCTCGGTGTTCCTGCAGGCTCTCCCACTGGCTGACCATCTACAAACCTGAGGCTGGTTTCTTCAGACTGGGAGACTAAATGATCGACACTCAACAGAACCATCGATACCGACAGATCACAGCGGAACAAGCAAAATAGATTCAGACGGAGACAGGCAGGTTCTAAATAAACACTGTTGGAAGTTTAATAAAAATAGCTTTATTAAAAATGAAGAATTCTAAATCATAGTATTTAGATTAAATACTGGACTCAAGCAATTTTAACCAATCAATCTGAAAAAAAAAATGGGAATTACTGATAAAAGGCCGTAAAGAAAAAAGAGAAATAATCCCAGATAGTGACCAAAATTATGAGATTATCAAAGAAAACTGTTGCATCTGAAGAAGTTCTAACATGATCACCGTCATGAAGACAAAGCTAGGGGAACGTTCTAAGCGTTTCCAGAAGGAAAGGTTAGAACAAGGAGAACAATGCAGCTCAGAGAAGCTAAATTAATTTAACAATGTAATTTATGAAAATAAATGTGCCCTCTCTAATTATGTATGCAGTTTTTATCAACATTTATATTTGGAAGACTTACAGGAAGATGGAAAGGAACCATTTCTAAAAAAAAAAATGCATGAAATCAACAAAATAATGATTTTAAAAGAACTTGTGATAAAGAAATTATTATTAGCAACAAACTCAAAATACACAAACAGTTAAGAAGGACTTAAACCCAAAGATAATAAAAACTATTGTGTTCCTGACGAGCTCAAACTTCTGACACTGTTTGGACCTTTTAATATTTATACTTATTGTTTTTGTTACGTTGTAATTCTTAGACATGTTGGACAGTTTAATTCTAATTTAAATATGTAAGACTGTGATGGTGACTGTCCCAGAGAACACTGCCCCCTTCAGTCCGTCTGACGTACTACCAACCAGAACCCGGTACCGGTACCGGAGCTGATCCAGTCACGCAGCGCTCTGAAAAGACCTGGATTCATTTTACACCTGTTTCACCAGATTAGCAGAGATCCATTACCGGAATAATCTGGTATGAAGGCTGGTTCTGGTTCTCTGGTTCTGGTTCTCTGGTTCTGGCTGGTTCTGGTTCTCTGGTTCTGGCTGGTTCTGGTTCTCTGGTCCTGGCTGGTTCTGGTTAAACGAGCTTTACTAGCTGTCCATAGATGGAAGAGTCCAGGCGGTTCTGTCTCTAAGAACCGGGTCGGGTCCATGACGGCGCCGTCAATCAGCGAGGCCGGTTCTGAGAGAGAGTGACGAGAGCAGGGACCGGTCCAGAACCAACAACGGACCTGCTGCTGGTGTTGCCTCTGTGATCAGCTCGGACCAGGCTGAAAGAGAACATGTTAGTCAGAACCAGAACCAGATGGAGGACCCGACTGGACCCGACTGGACCTTGGTTCATGTCGGTTGCCCACGGTTTGATCAGAGACCCGTTTACTGAAGCGTTGAGTTCTTCTCCTAACTGTGCAGCAGATGTTGGTGCAGAACTTTTAAAGGTTCTGGTTTGGTTCTGGTTCTGAGCGGTTCGGGTCTTCCTGACTGGACCTGGTTCCAGACTCTGGTTCCACCCTGATGGTGGTGGGGGTCAGTGGACCTGAGACCCGTGAAGGAGCCTGGTTCTGTTCCTGCCACCAGGGTTCTGGTTCTGATCCACACACCTGGTGCCGCTAACGAAGGTACTGATTGGTTGGTTCCACCGGACCTGAGACCCGACCATCCAACTGGGTCAGGGTCATTTGGATCAGGACCAGTCGGGTCTGGACAGGGTTCTGGTCCGTTTATGGAGATCCGCTCACATTGTTCTGGACTGTGGGAGGAGAACCTGAAGAGAACCTGAACAGAACCTGAACAGAACCTGGACCCACACATCCTCAGGGAGACCATCAGAACCTGCTGCTCCAGCGTGTTTCTGCAGCAGAACCAGCATTTCACTGTGGAGGTCGACCCGTTTCACCCTGACAGTAAACATGTAAACAACCAGAACCAACTGGACCAGAACCGGACCGGTGTCTCAGAGGAACCACTGGACCAGAACCGGACCGGTGTCTCAGAGGAACCACCGGACCAGAACCGGGCCGGTGTCTCAGAGTTCTGACCCTCTGGTGTCTCTGCTGCTCTCCAGAACCCTGTCCTGGAACCACTGACCCGTAAAGATGCCTCCCAGCACTTTCTATTGAGGCAGAATCAGCTGACCCGTCAGGAAGCGGCGCTGACTCAGCAGAACCTTTTACAGCCGGGCCTTTGTCGGCGCCGGCCCGCGGGTCGGGGCGCGCCCCCCGGCCGTATAAATTGGCCTGTCCAACTTTTTCTGCGCTACACGGCGCTGAGGGACGGTTGGACGGCGTCCAGAGGGAGAAACATGTCGCAGTACTCTGGAAAGGTGAGTGGCAGCTGAGCCGGCCCAAACGGGCCGCTCAGAACCAGAACCAGAACCCACTGGCTTAGTGGGCTTCAGAACCAGAACCCACTGGCTTAGTGGGCTTCAGAACCAGAGCAAAACAGCTCACTCTGTTTCAGAACCAGAACCAAACAGCTCACTCTGTTTCAGAACCAACTGGGTCAGTGGATTTCAGAACCAAACAGCGCACTGGGTTTCAGAACCAGAACCAGCTGGCTTACTGGGTTTTCAGAACCAGAACCAGCTGACTTAGTGGGTTTCAGAACCACAACAAAACAGCTCATTGGGTTTCAGAACCAGAACCAACTAGCTCACTCTGTTTCAGAACCAGAACCAAACAGCTCACTGGGTTTCAGGACCAGAACCAACTGGCTGAGTGGGTTTCAGAACCAGAACCAACTTGCTCACTGGGTTTCAGCACCAGAACCAGCTGGCTTACTGGGTTTCAGAACCAGAACCAACTTGCTCACTGGGTTTCAGCACCAGAACCAGCTGGCTTACTGGGTTTCAGAACCAGAACCAACTTGCTCACTGGGTTTCAGAACCAGAACCAACTTGCTCACTGGGTTTCAGAACCAGAACCAGCCGGCTTACTGGGTTTCAGAACCAGAACCAGCCGGCTTACTGGGTTTCAGAACCAGAACCAACCAGCTCAGTCTAAATATTGAATGATTCTGAGGCAGAAATTAATTAATTAGCTGAACTTTATTTGCATGTAGTTGCAGCCTGCTGCCTGCAGGGGGCGCTCTGCTCTGAAGTCTGAACAATGACGTCACGTTTCTAGCTTCAGGGCGACTGTGGGGCGTGGCCAGGCTGCACAGCCAATTAAAAGCCTTGGTTTAGTGGTGGGCGGGGCCAGGTCAGGTTGCTCTAAGCCCTGGTTCTGCTGGAGAACTTCACTGTTCTAGTAAATTCTACAGTTCTCCTGTTTTTGGCTAAATTCTGTGGAGTTCTGACCCGGCTGCGTGAGACTAAGGTTCTGATCACATCAGGCTCTCATGGACCTGCTGTGACGTCACACTGTGGTGAGTGATGGGGTGGAGGCCCATGACGTCATGAGTGGGCGTGGCCAGAATGACAAGCAACAGAGAAAGATCTTTGGTTCTGATGCAGGTTCTGGTTCTGACCCAGAGATGTAACTCATCCTTAGGTTGTAGATATTTACCTTAAGTATGACGGGAGGAAGCGTTTCTCTGGAGGGAACCTCATGGGTGCTGAAACCGACCCGGTGAACACAGAACCCAACCTTCATGCTCCTGGTGTGTGAAGGTTGGACCTCCTGGTCCAGAGGTCCAGGTGGAGCTCAGAGGCACTGACATCACCGGGTCATGTGACCTGCTTCTCTACGAGTCGGTTCTGGAGCTCAAGAACCTTTACTGAAGGACCCTGGTGAACATCTGACCTTCTCCTCCTGCAGATCACCTTCTATGAGGGGAGATGCTTCACCGGCAGGAAGCTGGAGGTCCGAGGTGACTGTGACAACTTCCAGGACCGCGGCTTCATGAACAGGTGAGGAACCGCCTGATGGACCTGAGGTTCTGCAGCGGCTCGGAACACACCAGCAGATCCATGTCTCCTTGGGTCTGGGCCTGAGGTGTCAGAACCTGGCCGGTCCTCCAGAAGGTCTCTGCTGACCCTCCATGGGAGGTCACACCTTAATGAGGCCCAATCAGAGCGGCAGCAGACATCATTTCCTCCCGCCTTTCACAATAAAAGCCCAAACTGTGGTTCCTTCCTGTCCTCAGAGTGAACTCCATCCGCGTGGAGAGCGGCGCCTGGATCTGCTACGACCATCCCGACTTCAAGGGCCAGCAGTACATCCTGGAGCACGGAGAGTACCCAGAATTCCAGAGGTGGAACTCCCACAACGACCACATGGGCTCCTGCAAGCCCATCCGCATGGTAACCACCTGGACCGGGTTCCCGCCGTGTCTGAGAGAACCTGCAGGGTTCCCCGCAGTCGGTAGCCACAGATAGCTGGGAGATGTTCTGCAGAAGCGTCCCTCAGGTTGTAACATCTGGCGTGCTGGAGCAGAACATCTAGAACATGCAGGCTGGAGGAGTGGTCCTCTCTGAGCAGGCAGATGATGCGTCTTCATGGTCCTACCTCCATAGATCAGCTTCAGGACCTATAAAGGTCTGATACTTTCAGAGGAGGAACCCTGCAGCTCTGTCTGGGGGTCTCTGGTCCAAATCACCTGGATCAAGTGTTGAAGAACCTGGTCTTCATGCAGTCAGGTTCTGCAGAGACCGGGTTCTGGTCCACTGGAGAACAAAGCTGCTGAGTTCTCCTGGCTGGAGCTGCAGCTCAGGACCAACCATCTCCGACTCAAAGATCTTTGTGTTAACCAGACTGCCCCCTGCTGGTAGATTTGGGGAAATACAGCAGGAACAGAACATTTTCACTCTAGAACCGAGTTCAGGGTTGAGGAGCTCAGTCCGAATCTCCTAGAACCAGACCTAGACCTTCAGCCAAAGCAGAACAGCGTCAGAGGTCTCCATGGTCAGAGTGTCTGAAGAGCAGTCAGTGAGGAAGGAGTCAGGAAAGGAGGCTGCATGCTTTCTACTGCTGCTAGTTTGGCCTAGGAACCTCACAAAGTCCCTAAGAACCCTTCAGGTTCCCACAATCCTTTGCCTGACATGATGCATCAGCTCACCTCACAGAAACCAACTAAAACCTCCGTAGAGCAGAGAGAGTCTCTGTGTAGCTCATGTCCAGAAGGCTGTAGGATCTGACTCCATCCTCCATGTTTGTAGTAACCGGAGCTAGGAACTAGGAACAGGAGCTAGGAGCTAGGAACAGGAGTTAGGAGCTAGGAACAGGACCTAGGAGCTAGGAACAGGACCTAGGAACACAAGTTAAGAGCATTAGCTAGGAGTTAGGAACAGGAGTTAGGAACAGGAGCTAGGAGTTAGGAACAGGAGCTAGGAACAGAAGCTAGGAACAGAAGTCAGGAACAGAAGTCAGGAGCATGAGCTAGGAGTTAGGAGCTAGGAACAGGAGCTAGGAAATAGGAGTTAGGAACAGGAGCTAGGAACTAGGAGTTAGGAACAGGAGCTATGAACTAGAAACAGGAGCTAGGAACTAGGAGCATGAGCTAGGAGTTAGGAACAGGAGTTAGGAGCTAGGAACTAGGAACAGGAACTAGGAGCTAGGAGCTGTGATTAAGGGTGTTCGGATGGAGCCTCAGTTTTAGAAGTCCAGTCTGGCTGAACTCCACCTGGAAGGTTTTTCATTTGCAGGCTTGTCCTGAGTTCTGGACAGATTCCTAGCTGCTGGTGAACAGAACCGTCCTGAACGGGTTCTGGTCCACCAAGCGGCCCTGAAACAGGAGGATGTTGGTGATGATCAGATCTGGAATGTTCTGCAGGGTTTATAGAGTCCAGTTTTAGATGATCCTCCTGCAGGACCTCCTGCAGACTAACCGTGTCTCCTCTCGTTCTCCAGCACGGAGAACATTACCGCATCGAGCTGTTTGAAGCCTGCAACTTCTCCGGCCAGTGCGTGGACATCTGCGACGACTGTCCCTTCCTGCAGAGCCGCGGCTTCTCCAAGAACTGCATCAACTCCGTCAGGGTCTACGGCGACGGCGCGTGAGTGCAGCACCAACAGACACGTTCTGATCGACCCGGTTCATCAGAACCAAACATCTCAGACCTACTGGGAGCAGCTGGGTTCTGGCAGGAACTTCCCATCTTCTGGGACATGATCCTTGCTGACCTTGGAGATGTTAAAGCTCCCTCACTGAGGACCAGAACTTCTTATTCCTGTTCTAGAAGCTACTGGATGTAGCCCAGAACTTCCTCTGGTGGGACAGAACCAAGCTGGGTTCTGGTCCGGTCCTCCTACAAGTGTCCATACCCTGGCACTACGTAGCCTTTAACCAGTGGGTGATGATGTCATGCCCTTCTAAGCTTCTGATTGGTTAATTCACAGGTACCGTCCCTTCAGGCCCAGTCCCTGAAGGGACGGTACCTTTTTGGGCCGCTCACCATCCAGCATGGCTGCCAGAACACACGGGCCAACCAGGCTGAGAACCGGGTTAGGGTTTCTAACCCGTCTTCTCCTGTCAGAACCGGCTGTTTCTAACCCGTCTTCTCCCGTCAGAACCGGCCGTTTCTAACCCGTCTTCTCCCATCAGAACCGGCCGTTTCTAACCCGTCTTTTCCCGTCAGAACCGGCTGTTTCTAACCCGTCTTCTCCCCCCTCTGCCTCCAGCTGGGTGATGTACGAGGAACCCAACTTCCGCGGCCGGATGTACATCGTGGAGCGGGGCAACTACTGCAGCCCCACCGAGTGGCAGGCCCAGAACCCCAACATCCAGTCCATCCGCAGAGTGGTCAACTACTTCTAGAGAACCACCCTGATGATCCCCCTGATTATCCTCATGCTCCTCATTCCCCCTGATTATCCTCTTGTCCAATAAATAAAGGCAGACTGAGAGAAAAGCCCGTTTTTTATCAAACACTCAGAGTCTGTGGCCTGATTTCTGATCCATCTGCTGCCAGCACAAATAAGCTGCAGGTATCAGAACCTGGGAATGGGCCGGTCCGGTTCTGTAGAACCTACCATCACTGCATCTGTTAGTAAAACAAGGTCTCCTCTGCTCAGAACAACGGGAACCCGGTCCAGGTTCTTTAATAAAGATAAATTCACCAATATTTAATGTTACAGGTGGGCTACGGCGGAACGGTGGTCAAACAGAACCAGAACCGGTCCATTCCCATCATAAACTCTCCTCTTCCTAAAACTGGGTTCTACAGAACCCGTTGACCCGATTTACCGTAACAGGAAACCTTTAGTGGGTCAGTAATTTCAGAACCGGTCCAGTGTGATCAGTGCAGATTTTAGTCTCCAGAACCACAGCACATGTATTAAGGAGATAAACGAGGTACTGGTTCCGTCCCAGCAGGCCAACAGAACTTTAATTACATAAAAAATGACAAAATGTTTGGAAAATATTGAAATAAAATAAACATGTTGGGTTCTAAAACCCGAGCAGAAAAAAAAACAACCAGAACCCAGAACATACTGACCCGTTTGTAAAGGACGTAGAACATGACTCATGCTCAGTTCACATTACGGAGGTCCAACAGAACCAGCCTAAACCCTCAGAGGTTCTCCTCATCGCTGGTCCACTCGGCTCACCAGGCTTAAGGTCCGATGGTGGTACCATCAGGTTCTGACCCGGATGTTCAGGTGAACTGATGCTGGAACCCTGACCATCTCCATCTGGTTCTGGATGAAGATGGTCAGGAGAAGTTCAACCCGATCTCCTGCAGAAATCCCGGGTTTGTGGAACCTGAGGACCCGGATCACTCAGCCTCCAGCTGGTCCTGGTCCTGGTCCCGGTCTCGGTCCTGGTCCCGGTCCCGGTCCGGGAACCAGCCCGGTTTAAAAGGTTAGAGCTTCACAATGACTTGAGGAAACGTTTTTATTAGGTGGTCCACCAGAACCAGACGACACCAAACAGAACACTATGAAATCAAACAGAGAACGTTCCATCGTGGCGTTAGAACTAAACTTCAGGAACAACGTGATGCGGTTCTGCAGCAGAACCAGAAATATGGATGATCTGAGGAGACGCTGAGCTGCGAGCGCTCCACCAGAACCCCGGAGCCTCCGGACTCAGAACCCCGGTCGGGTCCGGCTCACACGGTGTGGGCGGGCTCTCGGTTCAGGTAGGTCTTCAGCCTGGAGATGAGCTCACTCTCCTCCTCCAGAGTCAGGTCCAGATAGTCCTCCTCATGGCGGGAGATGTCCTCCAACACCTCGTTCACCAGCTCGTTGTCCTCTGAGGAGCAGACGGAACCATTCGGGTCAGGGACCGGCCCACAGCGCCACCTGCTGTCCCCACACCAGAACTCCACACCAACATTGTTTCTAAAGCGTTTAAAACGGCCACGGCTGAACTTAGCTGTAAGCTAAACTAAACAGGAGCTAAAGATTAAATCAATTAACCCAATTAATTAGTTTAACAAGTTAAACTAGTTAATCAAGCTAAACCAATTAAAATAACTAAACTGATTAACTCAATTAAACTGATTAAACCAATTAAAAAATAACCCAATTAAAGTAATCAAACAAATTAAACCAATTTAACAAATTAAATAAACCTAATTAAACTAATTAAACCAATTAAAATTATTAAACAAATGAACCCAATTAAACCAATTACACTAATCAAACAAATGAACCTAATTAACTCAGTTAACCCTAATTAACCCAGTTAACCCAGTTAAACTCAATTAACCCAGTTAACCCTAATTAACCCAGTTAACCCTAATTAACCCAGTTAACCCTAATTAACCCAGTTAAAGCCAATTAACCCAGTTAAAGCCAATTAACCCAGTTAACCCTAATTAACCCTGTTAACCCTAGTTAACCCTGTTAAACCTAATTAACCCAGTTAACCCAGTTAAACCTCCTTAACCCCGTTAAACCTAATTAACCCCGTTAAACCTAATTAACCCAGTTAAACCTAATTAACCCCTTTAACCCTAATTAACCCCGTTAACCCTGATTAACCCCGTTAACCCTGATTAACCCCGTTAACCCTGATTAACCCCGTTAACCCTAATTAATCCCGTTAACCCTAATTAACCCCGATAACCCTAATTAACCCCGTTAACCCTAATTAACACAGTTAAATCTAATTAACACAGTTAACCCTAATTAACCCAGTTAAACCTAATTAACCCAGTTAACCCAGTTAAACCTAATTAACACAGTTAACCCTAATTAACCCCGTTAACCCTAACGAGGTCAAACAGACCTCGCTATAGAAGCAGGTTTGAAGACGAGTTTTAAAGGCAGACGCTCTGAGTCTCTCTGGGATCAGGAGCAGAACGCCACCAGAACCGGCTGATGAGTGAGACATACCTGGGGAGGTGGAGGAGGTGCTGGCCTCCTCAGAGGAAGGTGAGGTGGAGGTGGAGGGCGGGGACAGCAGGTCCGGGGACAGCAGGTCCGGGGACAGGACCCCCTGGTTGTCCAACAGCAGCTGGGTGGCTGACTGGACGTCTTCCCCCGTCAGTCTGAGAGCCGCCTCAGCCGCCTCCCTCTCAAAGCCCAGATACAGCAGCTGGGAGACACAGTCAGACGACATGTGGGTCAGAACCGGGCCGCCGGTACCAGACCCGACGGCTGCAGGACACCAGCAGGACAGAGGGTTACCTGCTCCACCTTCTCTGGACTGACGGTGTCCTGTGAGACGGTCTGAGCCGCCTGAGAAGAGTCCTGCAGGATCTGAGGACAGACAGAGACCGGTGAGCTGGACCAGGGAGCTCGGTTCTGATGGGAGGTGAAACGGACCGGACACTGACGGCGTAGGCTTTGTCCACGTCTCCTCCTGCGTGGTGCAGAGCTCTGGCAGCGTCTCTCCTGGAGAAGCCCAGCTCCTCCAGCCTGGAGATGGCCTCCATCCTGGTCCTCCTCTTCTGCCTCTCGCTCTGCTTCAGCTCCTCACGCTCCTGGTCCAAACAGAGGAAGGTCCATCAGCACCAGGAGACCCAGAACCTGGTTCTGATGACTCACTCTCAGCTGCTAACAGTTGTCAGTCCAGCTGGTTCTGGACCGCTCAGCTTTTCAGCCAGTTTGGTCCAGAACCCAGGAGCAAAGAAACTAAATGCTGCCTCACATTGATTGGTTCTGGTTCTGGGACCACTGAGTCAGAACCTCTGAAGACCTGAGGTCCATTTAGAGCTTTATGGACCAGCAGCAGCATGGACCAACATGGAGGTGGAGCAGTGATCCAGAGTGGTTCTGGACGGGTTCCTGGAGGAACCCGGTTTAATAATGACCAGATGACCCAAAGTGTTCCCTGTCTGCTTAATACGACCAGAACCAGCTGAGCACAGAACCCGACAGACCTGTCCACGTTCCATCAAGCACAATGTTCTGGTCAACTGTGTGCCAACCGTGACACCCAGACAGAAGTTCTGGACCCATCCCTGTAAAGATGTAGCTGGTCCAGAACTTTTACCGGTCCAAAGCCGTCTGGAGGCACCGTAAAGTTCTGATGTACCAGGACCGGCGGACTGGATTTGGGTCTGGACCTCTGAAACGGGTCTGACCTCAGCAGCCTTAAGGTTCTGGGGAACCTGACCCGACCCAAGGACCAACAGAACTAGGCAGTTAGCAGTGGCGGCTCCATGTAAGCTGTGAGCCTTTAACAGGTGTAAGGGTGATAAATAAAAGTTCACATTGTTATACAGTAATGATTAAATAAATAATAGAAGTTTAAATACTGCAGCGTTTAGTGTGAGACGTGTGGTTTACCTGCTCTGTACTCCCATGGTAACAAGATGACAGTTTATTCAGGTTCCACAGAGAAATCTAACAGGAATTGTTCAATAATGATTATACAAAATAATTGAAGTTTGCTGATATGGCCAAAATGTTTACAGCTATGGTAAGAAAAAACTGTGTAGCTTCGCTCTGTTTACTTTTTTGCCTCTATCCCCTAGAATAGAAATTCACCTCTACTAAAGGGCAGCTATATTAAATAATAATAATAATAATAATAATAATAATAATAATAATAATAATAATAATAGCTGTAAACAAAAACATTTTCCTGTCCGATATTCTTAATGCAGCCTTTAGGTTCATTTGTTTGATTAGTGTAATTGGTTTAATTGTGTTCATTTGTTTAAAGGCAAACATAGTGATCAGAATAACAAAAAAATAACACTAACAGCATTATATAGCTGAGTAGTTGATTTTGATTTACCTTTAGGCTCTGAATATAAATGACCAAATTGTGGTAAAATAAGACGAAGTATGAGTCCATATCCCAAACTATCTGGAGAACTTTGGCTCTTAAATGCAGTCCCCTGTTCAGCCACTAGGTGGCAACAGAACACAGGAAGTACTGTTCAGTACATTTGTAAGTTAATTTCTTACAGACAATAAATTTAGTTCCACAACAGAACCGTTATCGTGTGGCCATAAAACACACAATTATCATAAACTATTTAAGCCTTAAAATCACTGTTAGCACAGCCTGTAACATATTGTTAGCATGGAAACCATAGTCTCTACTGTAAATATGCATTATGGCCCACAGTCTTCTATTTAATGTGGCTCTATCATATTATATTCTAATTCATTAATCAGCCAAAAGATTAACTTTATGTTGAAATATACCACTAAAGAAAATTAACTGCTGACAAATCCCATCTCTGTAATTTAGTAAAATATTTTAGTAAATTAAACAGTTTAGTAAAATGAACCCTCTAACTTTCTGGACAAAGCTTAAATCTGTTTATTTGTGTAGAGAATAATTCTGCTTGACTCTGATCTAAAACAGCACCACAGCCACCTGTTCTCCACATCACGCATCAGAACCCAGGTGTGGGTCTACCTGGCGACGGTTGCTGATGTGGATGGCCGCCTCCTGCAGGTCTCCTCCACACGCCCGCAGTCCCAACCGGGCCTCCCTCTCAGTGAATCCCAGAGCCATGAGCTGAGCCATCTTCTCTGAGTCCGGACTCAGGCGTCCGTAGAGATTCTCCACCTGAGGGACAAGGAACCGGGACAGAGGTTCTACCTGGGCCCAAAGAGACCGGTACCAGAACAGCTGCTGGGAACATGTAAAGGATCAGTGGAACCATCTGGACTTTCAGGGCATAGGTTCTGTTTTCTGATTGGTCAAAAATGTTTTAATGCATTAAAGCCGTCATTCTGAAGATTACCCAGAATTCCTTTTAAAAGTAATCAATGGTTTCTAACAACTAGAATGTTTCAACACTGCCACACGTTTTTAACTATATAATATTAAACTGATACATACCTTTAGCCCGCCTTTAACCAGCTATGAACCTCATGTGGCAGAAATTATGTCAAAGACAAACTTTATTCCTCAGACTAACGACTGCAGGTACCGACCAGCCAGCAGGGGGTGCTGGTGTCACATTTACAATAATTTACAAAACCTGTGTTCTGGACAAAAAAGGCAAGGCTGTTCTAGAACTCCTCCTGTATGCGCCCCAACTACATGAGAACCATGGGGACCTTTAGGGGAACCATAGGGACCTTTAGGGGAACCATGGGGACCTTTAGGGGAACCATGGGGACCTTTAGGGGAATCATGGGGACCTTTAGGGGAACCATTAGGACCTTTAGAGGAACTATCAGGACCTTTAGGGAACCATCGGGACCTTTAGGGGAACCATTAGGACCTTTAGAGGAACTATCAGGACCTTTAGGGGAACCTTCAGGTCCTTTAGGGGAACCTTCAGGACTTTAGGGAACCATCAGGACTTTAGGGAACCATCGGGACCTTTAGGGGAACCATCAGGACTTTAGGGGAACCATCAGGACCTTTAGGGGAACCATCAGGACCTTTAGGGAACCATCAGGGCCATTAGGGGAACCTTCAGGACTTTAGGGGAACCTTCAGGACCTTTAGGGGAACCATCAGGACCTATAAGGGAACCATGGGGACCTTTAGGGGAACCATGGGGACCTTTAGGGGAACCATGGGGACCTTTAGGGGAATCATCAGGACTTTAGGGGAACCATCGGGACTTTAGGGGAACCATCAGACCTTTAGGGGAACCATCAGGACCATTAAGGGAACCATCAGGACTTTAGGGGAACCATCAGGCCCTTTAAGGGAACCATCAGGACCATTAAGGGAACCTTCAGGACCTTTAGGGGAACCATCAGGACCATTAAGGGAACCATCAGGACCTTTAGGGGAACCATCAGGACCTTTAGGGGAACCATCAGATCTTTAGGGGAACCATCAGAACCTTTAGGGGAACTATCAGGACCTTTAGGGGAACCAGATCTTTAGGGGAACCATCAGGACCTTTAGGGGAACCATCAGAACCTTTAGGGGAACCATCAGGACCTTTAGGGGAACCATCAGATCTTTAGGAGAACCATCAGACCTTTAGGGGAACCATCAGGACCATTAAGGGAACCATCAGAACCTTTAGGGGAACCATCAGGACCTTTAGGGGAACCATCAGATCTTTAGGGGAACCATCAGGACCTTTAGGGGAACCATCAGATCTTTAGGAGAACCATCAGACCTTTAGGGGAACCATCAGGACCATTAAGGGAACCTTCAGGACCTTTAGGGGAACCATCAGGACCATTAAGGGAACCATCAGGACCTTTAGGGGAACCATCAGGGCCTTTAGGGGAACCATCAGATCTTTAGGAGAACCATCAGACCTTTAGGGGAACCATCAGGACCATTAAGGGAACCATCAGAACCTTTAGGGGAACCATCAGAACCTTTAGGGGAACTATCAGGACCTTTAGGGGAACCATCAGGACCTTTAGGGGAACCATCAGATCTTTAGGGGAACCATCAGGACCTTTAGGGGAACCATCAGGACCTTTAGGGGAACCATCAGGACCATTAAGGGAACCATCAGAACCTTTAGGGGAACCATCGGGACTTTAGGGGAACCATCAGATCTTTAGGGGAACCATCAGGACCTTTAGGGGAACCATCAGGACCTTTAGGGGAACCATCAGGACCATTAAGGGAACCATCATAACCTTTAGGGGAACCATCAGAACCTTTAGGGGAACCATCAGAACCTTTAAGGGAACCATCAGGACCTTTAGGGGAACCATCAGATCTTTAGGGGAACCATCAGGACTTTAGGGGAACCATCAGGACCTTTAGGGGAACCATCAGATCTTTAGGGGAACCATCAGAACCTTTAGGGGAACCATCAGATCTTTAGGGGAACCATCAGAACCTTTAGGGGAACCATCAGGACCATTAAGGGAACCATCAGAACCTTTAGGGGAACCATCAGAACCTTTAGGGGAACCATCAGGACCTTTAGGGGAACCATCAGGACGTACTTTAGACAGCAGCACTAGAGCCTGACGGTCGTTTCCTTCGATGTAGGACAGGAGGCTCTGCAGGAGGTACAGACGCAGGAACAGAACCTCCTCCCGGCCTGTGTTACCCTGGTAACAAACATGTTTAAAGTTACATACATGATGTTTAGGAACCATATGTTGTGCCAGAAGGTTCTGGTACCTTGATCATGAGCAGCCTCTGCTGCTGTTCTCCGTAGCACTTGAGGAAACACTCCTCAGCCCTCTGCAGGCGGCTGCGGCTGTCCTCCAGGCAGGACAGCGCCTCCAGGGCCCGGTAGCACCACACCACGTCCAGCTGCAGGACCGCGTAGTTGTCCACGGAGCCGAGCAGAGCCGAGCCGCACTTACTGAGAGGACACCAGCGGGTCAGAACCTCTGAGGAGCTTTTATTCTGAAAGGTCACGGGCTGAGGTTCCTACCTGAACTGCTGGTCGGCCTGCAGCAGGTGGCACAGCGCGTTGTCGTACTGCTTCCTCTTCATCAGAGAGCGGCCTTTCTCGTGGAAGCCCATGGCCAGGATCAGAGCCTGGACACAAGCAGGACACGTGGGTTAAAGGCTGCAGCGCCCCCTGCTGGGTGGAAGACCACACATCTGTCTGGTCCATAATCAGAAGCTCCTACAGAGACGCCATCATGGCTGATCTGACTAGCTGGGTCCAACTCTGGTCCCCCAGAACCGCTGTCCCGTGTGTTTTACATGTCCAGAACACCTGACTGAGAACCGGGCCATTACCGGACCGCTGCAGAACCTGATGAGGTGTCCAGGAGTTAATTCAGCCTTTAAATCTCAGGCCCTCATGGACCCGACCACCTCTGATACCGAGCATGTAGCACGAAGACAACCAGGAGATAAAACCAGAAAGGTTCAGAACCTGAAAGGTTCTGGTTTAAGAGATGGGCGTATAAAGCACAGAACCATCTGCAGGAGGAAGATCTTGACTCCACCTTCTTCTCCTTGTGAGGGATCTTCAGCGGGTTTCCCTTCTGGTCTGCGATCTCCAGGAAGGGCGTGGTGTCTGGATCCTCGCTGCCGTCTGACAAACAAATCATTCACGCGCTCATCAGCTCTACATCTTACAGACACTGAGACCAGAAGATACCAGAACCTCCACCAAACATGACAGAACAGGTAATGAAGAACATGAAGAAAGATCCATGCTCTCCTTCCTGTCTGAAGCCCACCTCTCTCAGACAGGATCTGGAAACCTTTCTGCGTCCTCTGGATGCTCTCGCTCTGGTTCTTCTTCTCCTCTTCCTCCTTGGTGATCTGCTCTGCGTCGCTTACCTTCAGGACCATCACCTTGCAGTGGTTCTTCACTCCCTGCTCATCCAGACGCTGATCTAGAACACAAAGACACCAATAAGACCGCAGAGTCCAGCAGTCCTGAGCGCCTCTCTGCAGGGTTCTGTACTGACCGGTGCTCAGGGTTCTCCCGTTCAGGATCAGCTTGATGTGCTTCAGGCTGAACTCCTCGGTGATCCTGCAGGAACATGCAAACACACACTCAGACCGCTGGGCGGAGCTGTGACATCACCTCCAGGTGCGCCGACGCTACCTGTCCACCAGCTGCTGCACCGGCAGGTCCAGCCTCGTCTCCAGGTAGTTCTTCCTTTTTGGTTCCTGGAAACCAAAGGAGAACATCACTTCCACCATCCGCTCAGACTGCTTTAGATCTTCAGACATTAATCTGAACCTGGTTCCACAAGGCTCACTAAGGAAGGCTTTAGAACCATGACTTTTTAGAACCTTGGTTCTACACGTCAGATGCTGCCACCAGCAGTCCCAGAAAATAGAACCAGAAAACCATATACAAGCTTCTCCAGGTTCTGGAGGGACCCAATGCTTTTACATTGGAACATTAAAGAACCTGTGATGATGTCACTGACTCCATCCCCTTCCCATCACACCCCGTCTACCGCCCGCTTCACACCCCGTCTACCTCCCGCATCACACCCCGTCTACCGCCCGCTTCACACCCCGTCTACCTCCCGATTCACACCCCGTCTACCTCTTGCATCACACCCCGTCTACCGCCCGCATCACACCCCGTCTACCGCCCGCTCCGACCGTTCCTAAGTGACCCACCTGCTTGGCGTCTCTGGGCAGCAGCAGCTCCAGCGTCGCCACGCTCGTCTCTCGGAACGTCTGGTTTCCTTTCCCTCTCCTGACCGCCTGGATGCGGATTGACTCCAGAGCGCCCCCTACCTCCGCTGCAGGCAGGTGGAGGAGTGGGGCGTACCGCTGTGCCAGCTCCTGAAGCAGGAAGACAGGAACCAAGTAGAGTCAGGAGAGAAGAACCCACTAAACTGAAGGAACCGGACACTAAGCCTCAACAGGAACCTGCTCCACCTGTTCAACATTCTTCATCAGCTTCATTTCACTCATTCCTTTAGTTGTGAATATTTGTTTTTATCTTCCAGACTAACAGTAAACTTATCTGATAATGAGACATTTATCTCTGATTTTCTTCTGCATCTGAGATGTTTGAGCTAAATTACAGAATCTAGGTGATAAACGTTCCTCGGATCAGAACCGGATCCCCAACCCACCAGCAGGTGCTGGTCCCCCGGCTGGTTGTCCTCCTGGGTGTAGGGAGGGTTCCACAGCTGGATCTTTTCCTGCTTCAGCAGGTTCTTCAGCTTTGCCTGCGTGTTCTGCTCCGTCATCGTCTCTGGAAGCAGACGGAGAACAGAAAGTAAACCAGAGGACAGGGAGGGAGGAACGCCCCGTGTGGGCGAAGGTTGTTCTGCTGGGGAGAACCCTATCTGATGCAGCAGAACAACTGGACTCGATGTTCTCCTTTGTTTATTTAACAGCTGGACATGAGTTGGATGAACAGCCTGGAGAAGTTAGGAGAACTTTAATGGTGTTTGAGTTCAGAGGAGGGTGAAAGTTACAGATGACAGGATGCAGGAGATCCAAACTTCACACGATTTTCAAAATAAAACGGAATAAACAACCCTTTTAAAGAGAAGAAGAACAGCTGGTAAAATAAACCTTTAAATCCTGATATAAAACAACACTTTTTACTCACAAAATGTTCTGTCTATGTTGACAAAAATTAAACTAATATAATCTAGTATCTCACATAAGGGGTTGAGTTATGTCATTATTTGGCTGTTCCGCCATAATAAAGCTGATTTTATGGCCATATCATCCGAGCTGACGTAATAGTAATGATCCTAGGCTTTTATTTTGAAGGCCACGGCTAGAAGTGACCGTTTCCGCCCGCATTGTGGGAAACGTAGTCCGTAGTTCAGACTCTCCGAACCCGACCGGAGACTAAACCCATCAGAATTTAACAAACTAAACTAAGATAACTGGGTCTGAATTTAAACCCAAACTCCGAGAAAAGTTTAACACAAACAGGAAATGACGTCATCTCCATCACGTGAACACATATGCTTGCTCAGAGCTAGCTGGCTAATAATAAAAACATTCTGAATTTCAGGGTGAAACTTCGGGTTTTTACCGACGTCAGAACAAAGTGTGACGTTTTTCTGGGGCGGAACCGGTTTGAACTGAAGATATTTCATCAAAGTTCCGACTAAACTGAAAATAAGTCATTATTTCTCCCCAGAGACGGTCGGACGCGTTCAGCTAGCAGCTAGCTCATCATTTCAGCGTCAGGAGGCTAACCTGAACCACAGCTTCCGTCCAAGTAAAGATGAGCCGCCGACAGAACCGAGGAGGACCGAAACACCTGAGATACCTGCAGACCTGCGCTCAGCTCCTCATCAGAGCCAGCAGAGCCGACACACCGCGAGAGGTCCCACTCTGAGCGGCTTCAGGGAACCGAGAAACCGGGGGCGGGGAGTCTGCCGCGCAGCCAGAGCGAGACATCTTCATCACACACGATCTTTGTAGGACTGCGGCGCCTCATGAGGGTCAAACAAGGCTTAAAGTCTACATGGTTATGAAAGCCAAATAAATATAAATACAGCAAGGAGAGGACATGTACTGGAGCAAGATATTAGGAAATATATCTCAACAGTCTGAGACAGAAAATTAATGAATACACGAACAGAAAAGACAGAACAGAACCAGAAATGGATATAGAGGAAATAAAATTAAATCCCGAAATATTATTTCTGAAAGTAAAAACAAAGAAAAAGCTGAAAACCTCAAAAAGATGAATCCATGCTGTAATAGGATTAAAAAAAAGCAAAAAGAAAATTAATGAATACACAAACAGAAAAGACATAACCAGAAATTGATGTAAAGAAAATTAAAATAAATCACGAAATATTACACAAAATATTATTTCTGAAAGTAAAAACAAAGAAGAAGCTGAAAACCTCAGAAAGATGAGTCCATAAAAGGATTTAAAAAACAGCAAAAAGAACCAAAAACAGGGGGAAAGCAACAGGAAGGTGCAGCAACATGAAACACTGAGGAAAATAAGAAATATACTGAATGCTTAATGACGGACAGTGAAACTAAATATGTGCTTCTGATAAAACATGAAACCGGTTCCAGCTTATTGTCGGTTCTGGACGGGACACCAGGATTGTTGTGGAACAGAAATCAGGAATTCAGAATAAAGACCAGAACCACTGATTTACTGTTGGTGCTTTACTTTGAACATGTGACAATAATTAACGTGTTTTTACATTTCTTCTGATTATTTAATGAGATTTTCCTTCTAAAGATCCACTAAAACCTGAGCTTAGAACCAGGTGCTGGAGGTTAGGAGAACCTGGATCTGCACAGGTCCAGACGGAACAAGATGACTAATAACCAACCAGGAGCTTTTCTGACATGTTCTCTTTGTTCTGGTGGGTTCCAGCAGGGTTCTGCAGAACTTCAGAAGGATGAGTACAGACCCAGCCTCCTGGCAGCCTCAGATCTCCTCGGGGTTCTCCTGCTGGGGAACGGGTAGTGGTTCTGACAGGATGGTTCTGCACTCAGCTGCTGGGAGAACCTGGAGGACGGACCCGGGAGGTGCTGGCAGGTTCTGCTTGATCTGACAGCTCCAGTCCCTGGAGACCGGTCCATCTCCTGGTTCTGGTCACGGTGGGTGGAACTGGACCCTGAGCCACGGTTCTCTGGCTCAACCCTCTCTGTGGTTCTCCTGGAGGAGCCGTCAGGAGGATCCGCAGAACCAGGAGCCTCATCCAGCCGGCAACTTCCACAGGAACCTTTGGTGGATCCATCAGAGGAACCAGAACCAGAACCGGTACGGACTGGATGTTCCTCACTGATGGAAGGTGTTGTTGAGCTGCAGAGACGATCTGACACGGAGAACGTTGCAGTGCTGACCTCTGAGGATGAAGAACCGGAACATCTGCAGATAAAGAACCAAAGGTCCAGAGTTAGAGAAGCTCCAGAGAAACATAAGGTTTGGTTCTGCAGAACCGAAGGTCCGGAGTTATTTATGCTGCAGAGGAACATATAGAACCTCTGGTTCTGCAGAACCAAGGTCCAGAGTTAGACGCTCCATTGGTCCATACAGCCTGAACGGATTTCAGTCCACTGAAACAAACAGAACCAGAGGAGGAAATCTGGGCCGACTGAACCGGTTCTGGTCTGTGAACCTCCGGTCCAGTTGTGGACCACCGGAACAACTGACCTGCAGCTCCTCGCCTCCGCCCGCCTGTGGAGGTCCAGGTGGTCGTGCCACGGGTCGGACATCTTCGGGTCAGACTCCAGAGAGACAACAGGGGGGGAGGGGCTACCTGGTTCCCATGGCGACGTCCAACCCTGGGCAACCGGGACGGTTCTGATGGGGACGGTTCTGATGGGGCCAAGCAGGTCTCTGCAGTCTGGACACAAAGCTTCAGTTCAACAGGAAGACAGGATCACCAATACCCGTCCTCTACCCTGTCCCCTGTCCTCTGACCCCTGTCCTCTAACCTGTCTGCACCAGCTGAAGCTCTGTCCTCTGACCTGTCCTCTGACCTCTGACCTGTCCCCTGTCCTCTGACCTGTCCTCTGTCCCCTGTCCCCCGTCCTCTACCTGTCTGGACCAGCTGAAGCTCTGTCCTCTGACCTGTCCCCTGACCTCTGACCTGTCCCCTGTCCTCTGACCTGTCTGGACCAGCTGAAGCTCTGTCCTCTGACCTGTCCTCTGACCTCTGACCTGTCCCCTGTCCTCTGACCCGTCCTCTACCCTGTCCCCTGTCAGTCCCCCGTCCTCTACCTGTCTGCACCAGCTGAAGCTCTGTCCTCAGACCTGTCCCCCGTCCTCTACCTGTCTGGACCAGCTGAAGCTCTGTCCTCTGACCTCTGACCTGTCCCCCGTCCTCTACCTGTCTGGACCAGATGAAGCTCTGTCCTCTGACCTGTCCTCTGACCCGTCCCCTGTCCCCCGTCCTCTACCTGTCTGGACCAGCTGAAGCTCTGTCCTCTGACCTCTGACCTGTCCCCCGTCCTCTACCTGTCTGGACCAGATGAAGCTCTGTCCTCTGACCTGTCCTCTGACCCGTCCCCTGTCCCCCGTCCTCTACCTGTCTGGACCAGCTGAAGCTCTGTCCTCTGACCCTGTCCCCTGTCAGTCCTCTGTCCTCTACCTGTCTGGACCAGCTGAAGCTCTGTCCTCTGACCTGTCCTCTGACCTCTGACCTCTGTCCCCCGTCCTCTACCTGTCTGGACCAGCTGAAGCTCTGTCCCCTGTCCCCTGTCCTCTGACCTGTCCCCCGTCCTCTACCTGTCTGGACCAGCTGAAGCTCTGTCCTCTGCTTCTCTCTGCAGCTCCTGTACCGCTCAGTGAGCGCAGAAACATCCATCTTCCTCCTCCGGGTTCCGGCTCCTTGCAGGAAGTCTTGGACACGCCCACTCAGACACACCTGTGCAGTAAAACAGCTGACAGTGACGTCACAAACAGGTGAGACGGCAGTAAATGAAGCCTGGATTCAAAGGAGAGAACCAGAACCAGAACCAGGCGACCCAATCATTGTTCGGGTCTCAGTAAATACATTTATTATTCTTTTCAGAACATTTTAACACTAATTCCCCCAAAGCTGTGATCTAAATTAACAGGTTCCTGCTCCAAGAACCGGATCTAGTCTGGTTCTAATGTTCCCAGCAGGTTCTCCTCAGAGAGAGGAAACCATCAGCAGCTGTTCTGAGTCTCAGTTGGACCTCTGACCCGGTTCTGGATCTCCTTCTGGTCCGAGTAAACCAGGATCTGTGAGGTTCTCACAAATCCTTTGGGTTTGTTCTCGGTTCCGAACAGCACCTGTGGACCTGCACCCAGGTGTGTTAACGAGGGCTGCCTACAAAGCCCAGCATGCACTGCTGCGGCCCTCCTCACCCTCCTGGGTTCTAGCTCCACTCGGTTCTGGATTCTGGTCCCGCTCTCACATCTGCAGTGAAATGGACCGGCTGGTGTCAGACCAGCTGGTTCTGTTGGAGCAGGTTCTCTGCTGTCTGCACGGAGGTTCTGAAGGGGTTCTGTCTGGTCCCCAGGAACAGCTCAGTGCTGCATGGAGAACCATCCTGGTACTGTTCCTAAACTGGACCTGAGCTCACAGCTTGTAATGACCCAGTTCTGACCCGCTTCATCGCAGCAGACGGAACATCTGGGATCAGAAGCTGTTCTCTGAACAGAACCGCTGAACGGATCATCACCGGGTTCCTCCAGAACTCTGAGACAGACGGAGGGAATAATGCAAATGCTGGTTCTGGAGGGAAGGGGACTGCGGTCCACGGAACCGGAACAGGTCCGTTTGGCCATCAGTCATCCTGCTGTGTCTCAAACATGAAGGTTCTGCTGGACCTGGACACACTCTTGGGTTTCCACAGGTTAAAGGTTTCTGCCACTTTGTTCGGCTTCCGGTTCCGAAGAACCATCCGAACCACCAAGTGATCAGAGTCTGATGTAACAGGAAGAAACCGGGTCCGAATTTGGATCAGAACCAGTGACGTTTTCAGGGAGGTGTGTGTGTGTCTTTAAATCTTCCTGCTCCGCCTCTGGTCTCGCGCTCAGCGTGCGCGCGCATCTCCCCGGCATGGCCGCAGGTGCGGACTCTCCTCTCTACCTGGGCCTGGACTTCAGCACCCAGCAGGTAAGACCAGAACCTCTCCGGGCTCGGTGCCTGTCGGTTCCGAGATGCGCGCGCGTGTTTACGCGGAGGCGTGCGATCTTACTGCGCAGGCGCGGAACGGAGACCGGGCAGAGCTTTCGGTGCCGTTTACTCCAGGTGTTTGTTTGTTGATGGTTTGGGCTTTCAAGCCGGCAGAACCGGAAGTGACCAGAACTTCGGCCCGTTTTCAGTTTCTGTCTTTAAACCCGGAGTTCTGCGGTTCTCCACCATCAGAACTCACTGACCCGCAGAGGATTCTGGACTTTGACCCGCAGTTAATGTTCAGCCCCATGGAGAGAGGACCCCGCTGGTCCGGTTCGGTCCGGTTCGGTCCAGTCCGGCTCTCCTCCAAACGGGACTTCCCTCGGTTCTGATTCAGCTCCTGATCACATGGACCACATCTCTGTCCTCCAGATGTTGCTTGGGTTCTCCACAGATGGGTGTAACTTGACAGAGGTCTCACTCTGACGGGTTTCCAGAGTCCCAGTTTCACACCCCGCCCCTCCTCACTCCATCCCACTCGGTCCACTAGTGGGTCTGGTTCTGCTGCTCTGCATCGGTTCTCACATACGTTCTACCAGAACCAAAGTCAGCGTCTAATATGGCGGCAGTATGGAGAACGTTGTGGTTCTGACCTGCAAATGGAAGGCGGCCCGGTTGGATGTTCTGTTCTCAGAACAGAGGAGCTTAACAGAACATCCAGAATATTGAGCATGAACATTACATCTGCCACACGGGTCACACTGAGTGGAGCAGGTGACCTTCCCAAGATGGCCGCCTCATGGCATGTCAGGTCCTTTCATGCATCTCTGAAGAAACTGTTTTTCCTGACTCTGGGGTTCTGATGAGCACGGAGACACGGGTCCACAGCCGAGTAGACGGAGGCTACAGGTGTGTGGCGACCTGAGAAGTCTCATTCTGAAGCTGCAGGTCCCAAAAGGCAGGACAAAGAACCTGGACACGCTCTCAGCAGCTGACAGGTGTGTGTTGGGACGCTGGGAGGAAGCCAGAGTAGCCGGAGAACATGAAGGCTGAAGATCCAGGTCCACCCTGGGCGTTGAACCCAGGACCTCCTGGCTGAGCTGGAGCCTCGTCAGAACGTTAACCGCTTTGTTGGTTCCTCCAGCTGAAGGTGGTGGCCATCGATGGAGACCTGGGCGTGGTCCACCAGGACAGAGTCCACTTTGACTCTGAGCTACCTGAGTTCAGGTAACCCCGCCTCCTTTTATTCTGAAAGGCCGCGGTCCAGGCTTTTATTCTGAAAGGCCGCGGTCCAGGCTTTTATTCTGAAAGGCCGTGGTCCAGGCTTTTATTCTGAAATGTTTCTGTTCAGGACTCAGGGGGGAGTTCATATCCATGAGGACCAACTGACCGTCACCTCACCTGTGCTCATGTGGGTCAAGGTGAGATGATGTCAGGTGTTTGCTCTAGATTAGGCTGGAGGGTTCTGTCTCCTGATTGGCTGTCTCTGGAGGGTTCTGTCTCCTGATTGGCTGTCTGCTGTGTCCCCGTCAGGCTCTGGACCTGCTGCTGGACAGGATGAAGAGCGCCAGGCTGGACTTCTCCCGGGTCAAAGCGCTGTCTGGCAGCGGCCAGGTGAGTCTGGAGAACCGGTTCTGATGGTCCAGATGTTCTGATGGTCCAGATGTTCTGATGGTCCAGATGTTCTTGAGGACGGCTCAGAAGGTTTTGTCCCTGATCTGAATGAGACGTTCCTCCTCAGCAACACGGCAGCGTGTTCTGGAAGAAAGGAGCCGCCGGCGCTCTGGCCCGGCTGGACCCGGCTCAGCACCTGTACCGGCAGCTGCAGGTGAGTGTCTGCGGTACCGCGTGTCCTCCTGAGTTCCCGCTGACTCAGGTGTGATGCTGTGTCCTCAGGACAGCTTCTCGGTGCAGGACAGTCCCGTGTGGATGGACTCCAGCAGCAGCCAGCAGTGCCAGGACCTGCAGGAGGCAGCAGGGGGCGCTGTGAGGCTGGCAGAGATCACCGGCTCTAGAGCCTACGAGGTTTCACCCAACACCTGTCTGTCTCTCTGTCCCCCTGTCTGTCTCTGTCTCTCTGTCCCCCTGTCTGTCTCTCTGTCTCTGTGTCCACCTGTCTGTCTCTCTGTGTCCACATGTCTCTGTGTCTCCCGTCTGTCTCTCTGTGTCCACATGTCTGTCTCTCTGTGTCCACCTGTCTGTCTCTCTGTGTCCACATGTCTGTCTCTCTGTGTCCACCTGTCTGTCTCTCTGTGTCCACATGTCTCTGTGTCCCCCCCGTCTGTCTCTCTGTCGTCCCCCTGTCTGTCTCTGTGTCTCTGTGTCCCCCTGTCTGTCTCTCTGTGTCCCCCGTCTGTCTCTGTCGTCCCCGTCTGTCTCTGTCGTCCCCCGTCTGTCTTTGTGTCCACCTGTCTGTCTCTGTGTCCCCCTGTCTGTCTCTGTGTCCCTCCGTCTGTCTCTGTGTCCCCCTGTCTGTCTCTGTGTCCACATGTCTGTCTCTCTGTGTCCACCTGTCTGTCTCTCTGTGTCCACATGTCTCTGTGTCCCCCCCGTCTGTCTCTCTGTCGTCCCCCTGTCTGTCTCTGTGTCTCTGTGTCCCCCTGTCTGTCTCTCTGTGTCCCCCGTCTGTCTCTGTCGTCCCCGTCTGTCTCTGTCGTCCCCCGTCTGTCTTTGTGTCCACCTGTCTGTCTCTGTGTCCCCCTGTCTGTCTCTGTGTCCCCCCTGTCTGTCTCTGTCTGTGTCCCCCTGTCTGTCTCTGTGTCCACCTGTCTGTCTCTCTGTGTCCCCCCTGTCTGTCTCTGTGTCTCCTCATCCCGTTCAGAGGACCACTCCATGTTTGTCTCCAGCGCTTCACAGGAAACCAGATCTCCAAACTTCGGCAAACCCGAGCAGAGCAGTTCCAGGACACTGAGGTCAGAGGGACACCTGCAGGCCCCGCCCCCTCAGGTGTTGTCTCACCTGTCCGTCACCTACAGGTTTCTGTGTGCTTGCTTTCAGAGGATCTCATTGGTCAGCAGCTTCGCAGCCTCCCTCTTCCTCGGCGCCTACGCCGCCATCGACTACAGCGACGGTACGCTCCGACCAGCTGACCAATCAGCTGATCAACCAGCTGATTGGTCAGCTGGTTGATCAGCTGACTAGAAACTCACTACCTGATTGGTTCCTCAGGTTCTGGGATGAATCTGTTGGACATCCGGAGCAGAAACTGGTCTCAGATCTGCCTGGAAGCTTCAGCGCCTAACCTGGACCGGCTGCTAGGAGCTCCGCTTCCATCCACGTCTGTCCTGGTAAGTGGTTCTGCTGGTTCTGCTGGTTCTGCTGGTTCTGCTGTGGCGGTCCCAGCTTGTTCTAACGGGTCCATGTCGGTCCTGCTTGGTGTTCCAGGGTCCGGTCTCCTCCTACTTTGTGCGTCGCTACGGTTTCTCTGAGAGCTGCAGGGTGGTGGCGTTCACCGGAGATAACCCAGGTGGGAAATGTTTCCAGAACCGCCCTCAGAACCAGAGCCGTCCTCAGAACCAGAACCGCCCTCAGAACCGTCCTCAGAACCAGAACCGCCCTCAGAACCAGAACCGTCCTCAGAACCAGAACCGCCCTCAGAACCGTCCTCAGAACCAGAGCCGTCCTCAGAGCCAGAACCGCCCTCAGAACCAGAACCGCCCTCAGAACCGTCCTCAGAACCAGAGCCGTCCTCAGAACCAGAACCAGAACCGCCCTCAGAACCGTCCTCAGAACCAGAACCGCCCTCAGAACCAGAACCGCCCTCAGAGCCAGAACCGCCCTCAGAACCAGAACCGCCCTCAGAACCGTCCTCAGAACCAGAGCCGTCCTCAGAACCAGAACCAGAACCGCCCTCAGAACCGTCCTCAGAACCAGAACCGCCCTCAGAACCAGAACCGTCCTCAGAACCGTCCTCAGAACCAGAGCCGTCCTCAGAACCAGAACCGCCCTCAGAACCGTCCTCATAACCAGAACCGTCCTCATAACCAGAACCGTCCTCAGAACTGCCCTCAGAACCAGAACCGCCCTCAGAACCAGAACCGCCCTCAGAACCGTCCTCAGAACCAGAACCGCCCTCAGAACCAGAACCGTCCTCAGAACCAGAACCGCCCTCTTCTACTGCTGCCTGAACACTAGATGGTGCTGTGGTCCAGCTTCATGTCTCCTAGATAACTTTATTTAGTACCTCCTAAATAACCTCCTCCTCAGAACCTCTGGGAGTGTGACAGAACCTCCTCAGAACCCCTGGGTGGGTCCGGGAGCCCCAGATTTAGTCCGGTTTGGTGTTTAAATGACAGAGGTTCTGGTTCTGGGCGGCTGTGCTGCAGAACGCGGTGGAACGTTCTGAGCATGGCGTGACGCTGTCTGTCTCCTCCCCAGCATCTCTGGCGGGGATGAGGCTCCACCAGGGAGACGTTGCTGTGAGTCCTCTCTGTCCTCCGGTTCCCCACCAGGTCCGGTTCCCCAGGTCCGGTTCCTCAGGTCCGGTTCTGAGTCCGTGTCTTTCAGGTCAGCCTGGGGACCAGCGACACCGTCTTCCTGTGGCTCCAGGAGCCCCGCCCCGCCCTGGAGGGACACGTCTTCTGCAACCCTGTGGACCTGCAGGCGTACATGGCTCTGCTGTGGTACCGACCCGACCCCACCGCTTAGCCCTTCACAATAAAAGCCTCGCCCACAACTTCCTGTTTGTCTCATCCTCAGCTTCAAGAACGGCTCGCTGACCAGAGAACGGATCAGGAACCAGAGTTCTGCAGGATCCTGGACCGCGTTCTCCGAGGCTCTGAGGGCCTCGCCTCTGGGGAACCATGGGAACATCGGTGGACGCTCTTCCCTCTGTGTCCTTTTGTCCTCTCTGTGTCCTCGTCTCCTCATGTGTCCCCTTGTCCTCTCTGACCGTGTCCTCGTCTCCTCCTGTGTCCCCTTGTCCTCTCTGACCGTGTCCTCGTCTCCTCCTGTGTCCCTTTGTCCTCTCTGACCGTGTCCTCGTCTCCTCCTGTGTCCCTTTGTCCTCTCTGACCGTGTCCTCGTCTCCTCCTGTGTCCCCTTGTCCTCTCTGTCCTCGTCTCCTCCGGTGTCCCCTTGTCCTCTCTGACCGTGTCCTCGTCTCCTCCTGTGTCCCCTTGTCCTCTCTGTCCTCGTCTCCTCCGGTGTCCCCTTGTCCTCTCTGACCGTGTCCTCGTCTCCTACTGTGTCCCCTTTGTCCTCTCTGACCGTGTCCTCGTCTCCTACTGTGTCCCCTTGTCCTCTCCGACTGTGTCCTCATCTCCTACTGTGTCCCCTTGTCCTCTCCGACTGTGTCCTCGTCTCCTCCTGTGTCCCCTTGTACTCTCTGACCGTGTCCTCGTCTCCTCATATGTCCCCTTGTCCTCTCTGACCGTGTCCTCGTCTCCTCCGGTGTCTCCTTGTCTTCTCTGACCGTGTCCTCGGTGTCCCCTTGTCCTCTCTGACCGTGTCCTCGTCTCCTCCGGTGTCTCCTTGTCCTCTCTGACCGTGTCCTCGTCTCCTCCGGTGTCCCCTTGTCCTCTCTGACCGTGTCCTCGTCTCCTTCTGTGTCCCCTTGTCCTCTCTGACCGTGTCCTCGTCTCCTCATATGTCCCCTTGTCCTCTCTGACCGTGTCCTCGTCTCCTCCGGTGTCTCCTTGTCCTCTCTGACCGTGTCCTCGGTGTCCCCTTGTCCTCTCTGACCGTGTCCTCGTCTCCTCCGGTGTCCCCTTGTCCTCTCTGACCGTGTCCTCATCTCCTCCGGTGTCCTCTCTGACCGTGTCCTCGTCTCCTCCCGTGTCCCCTTGTCCTCTCTGACCGTGTCCTCGTCTCCTCTGGTGTCTCCTTGTCCTCTCTGACTGTGTCCTCGTCTCCTCTGGTGTCCCCTTGTCCTCTCTGACCGTGTCCTCGTCTCCTCCGGTGTCTCCTTGTCCTCTCTGACCGTGTCCTCGTCTCCTCCCGTGTCCCCTTGTCCTCTCTGACCGTGTCCTCGTCTCCTCCCGTGTCCCCTTGTCCTCTCTGACCGTGTCCTCGTCTCCTCTGGTGTCCCCTTGTCCTCTCTGACCGTGTCCTCGTCTCCTCTGGTGTCTCCTTGTCCTCTCTGACCGTGTCCTCGTCTCCTCATGTGTCCCCTTGTCCTCTCTGACCGTGTCCTTGTCTCCTCCTGTGTCCCCTTGTCCTCTCTGACCGTGTCCTCGTCTCCTCCAGGCTTTTACTTTGACACCATGGAGATCACTCCTCCCGCCGTTGGAGTCCATCGCTTCGACTCTAACGACTGTGAGGTCAGTTCTGGGTGGTCCACTGCTGCTGAGTTTGGTTCTGGTTCTGGTTCTGTGTCTCACCTGTCCCGGTCTCTGTCCAGGTGTCCCGGTGGAGTCCAGAGGTGGAGGTCCGGGCTCTGGTGGAGGGCCAGTTTCTGTCCCGCCGGCTCCACGCAGAGAGACTGGGATACTCTATCAGTAAGACGGGTTCTGGTCTTCTGGGTCGGGTCTCATTAATGTTCTGATGGTTGAAATCGGTGCAGATGCATTCAGAACCACGAGCAGAACCCAGTCCAAACCCGGCTGCAGGAACCTTTGTCTCTCTCTCTGTTTCAGTGTCAGGAACCAGAGTTCTGGCCACCGGAGGAGCTTCTGCCAACAACCAGATCCTGCAGGTCCGTTAGATGTTCACAGAAGGTTCTGCTGATCCGTCCTGGTCTGAGCACAGCGGACCCAGATGAAGTGTTCTGGTCACCATAAAGCAGTTTTTGGACCGGCTGGTTCTGGGCGGGGAGGATTCACTCTGAGGTTCTGCTGTGTTCAGGTTCTGTCTGACGTCTTCAACGCTCCGGTTTACACCATGGACCTGTCCGACTCCGCCTGCTTAGGCTCCGCCTACCGGGCGCTGCATGGTAATACTCACCTGTAGTAGTGGTACTACTGGTACTATGGCAGGTTCTACTGCAGATGCTACTGGTACTACAGATACCAGAGTATATACTACTGGTATTGTGTTGTGCTATTATACACTGTTTAAAGTTATTTAATGTTTAATAACTGTTAGGTATTGTCTGGTGAATATCAGCCAATCAGCTGATATCAGGACAACAGTTGAAAGGGATGAATTTGAGCACTAGCCATCTTTTAACAGCAAAACCTGCACACATAGAATAAATTAATGACAACTTCTCTTCAAGTTCAAGAATTTATTAACAGAAATAAATGAACATCCAGAGAACATCACTATAGAATGCTGTTTATCTGAATTAACACTATATTTCAATCAACAAATCCTCTCTACTAGGCTAGTGAGACTTAACTAAACTACTAAGCAAAGTTAAGATAAAAGAAGCTAAGGAACTATTTACACACAAAAGAAACAGTAGGGCCTCTGGTTAACGAGCAACGATTGGTTAATTAGCCAGTAGGGCCTCTGATTGGTTAACGAGCTCTGATTGGTTAATTAGTCAGTAGAGCCTCTGATTGGTTAACGAGCTCTGATTAGTTAATTAGTCAGTAGGGCCTCTGATTGGTTAACAAGCAACGATTGGTTAATTAGCCAGTAGAGCCTCTGATTGGTTAACGAGCTCTGATTGGTTAATTAGCCAGTAGAGCCTCTGATTGGTTAACGAGCTCTGATTAGTTAATTAGATGCAGAAAGGCCTCTGAACGCTTGCCTCTGATTGGCTGTTTGCAGGTTTAGTGGCAGAATCTGGAGCCTCCTTCCTGGATGTGGTGAAGAACGCTCCAGAACCTCAGCTGGTCTGCACCCCCCACCCCACAGCGCAGCAGGTACGCTGGTCTCGCTCGCTACCTGTCCTCCCTCTCTAACGGTTTCACTGCTGGAAGCATTTCTCCTGAGGTGGTGCGCCTCAGACGGGCCTGCGGTACCAAACGGACTTCATTCAGACCTGCAGCTGCTGTTGTTCTGCAGCTATGAAAACAGTCTGAGCTGGAGGTCAGGGACAGAAGGAGCAACAGCAGAGGGAGAGGGGGGGGGGCAGGAATAAAATGGTTATGTCGCTGCTTCATGCAGACCTTTAGCCTTGTGCAGAGCTGGAGCAGAACGGTCCAATCCTGGGCTGAGACACAACAAAGCTGTCTGGTCACATGATCAGCCGACGCCTCCTAACATGACAGCATGCCTTCAGAAACACGACCAGTTCTCGTCCGTTTAGACGGGAAAGGCCATGTTTTTATTAGCCGAGAACATAAAGGCAGACATGTTCTGGACGGAGAACCAGAAGAACTCCAGACTTTATAAAGGACGATAAACCCAGGTGGAGTCTTTACTCATAGAGCGAGTTATTGCAGAGAATAAAACCCAAAGAATATCTCTAACTATCTTATTTTAGGGCTCATAACTCTCATTCTGTTGGGAGATCATCTTGTATTCCTGCTCAATTCAAGCACAGGTAGACTCCTTTCAAGAACATTTCACTTATTTTTAGTTCCCTTTTTGCAGAGGACAGTCCAACACCTGCAAAGCTTTCCTGGGTGTCTACACCACGAGTCAAACTCACGGCCCGTGGGCCAAAAACGGCCCGTCAAGGCAGTTTCTCTGGCCCTCCAGAGCCTGAAAAGGCAGATCATGTCATAAAGTAGAGACATAAATCGTTTTAAAGTGTATAAAGGGGCTAAAGCTGAGCCTCCTGTAGTGAATGTTGATTTTATTTAGCTGTGTAGTAACAGCATGCTGCCACTAGATGTCAGCTTTCCCTCAGCACATTAAAACAACCCAGAAATGTCAAGAAAGAGAAGAAGTGATTCAGGATTATGAGTTTGAAGTGTAACTCACCCCAATATCACCTTTTTTAATGCAGATAGACTGTATGACTGAAATGAAATGATGAAATCAAAAGTATCATGTATACAGGAGCAGCCGGCCCTTTAATGACTTCATGAAGCCAAAGTGGCCCCGTGTAGATTTAAGTGTGTCACTCCTGGTCTAGACGGGTCTGGGTCAGCAGGCGGTACCATCCTGGGGAACCGCAGTTCTGGATCCACGCGTGTTACCAGAACGCTGAGTGGAAGGAAGAAGTGAGGCGGGAAAAGGTTCTACAGCAGCAGGGAGAACCCGGACCGGACTGAGGCCGGAGCCGGTGCCATCAGAGCCGCTACCAGCAGTCGGACCCTAGATTTGGACTACAAACATAACATTCCTTGAGTCGAGCCACTCCAGAACCAGAACCCTCTTTCCTGAGCTAAGGAACTGGACCAATAAGAAACCAGACTGTTGCTGGTTTGGGGCATCAAGTCTTCTGCTGGTTCTGGTCCACTGGGTTTTCTCTGCAGCCATCCAGCAGGTCCAATGTCCATGGTGTTCCTGACCAGAACCTGTAGAGAATCTCTGGGCTGTTGTCCAGAGGGAGATGAGCGACACCAGAACCAACAAGGCAGCTGTTAAAGCAGTCTGGGCTTCCAGAACCTCAGCAGAACCACAGGCTGATGGCCTCTATGCCACGGAGCTGTGGTGCTCAGACCCGGTTCTGAAAGCAGAGAAACGGACGTACTGTCCAGAACCCTGACATCTGGGCCTAAATGTGGTTTCCTGGTTGATCTGAGGGGAGTTTTGGGTTTTCTTTACCTGATTACTCGTTAAAGCGCATCAGACTCGTTAACAGGTGTAAATGAGTCTGATGCGCTTTAACGAGTAACCAGGCTCGTTACCGAGTCTGATTACTCGTTAAAGTAACTCACCTGCAGCAGCAGCTCAGGGGGCGGAGTTTCAGGTGAAGAGCTGACTGAGCCTGACCCAACAGGAACAGGAAGTGACGAATTCTTCTTCTTTTCCAGGTGTACGGCCAGATGTTGAAGCGCTTTGCGCGGTTGGAGGACCGGGTCCTGCAGAGGACGCGCACCTGAGACCCGGCTGACCAATCAGGATGAAGCTGCTGACTGCGTAGCGCTTTTATCCTGCAGATGAACTCTGAGGATGTTACCTTGGTGACAGCAAACACCAGCCCAGAGGTCGTGACCCAACAGGACCAACAGAACCACCGTGTGGACCCACAGAACCACCGTATGGACCCACAGTTAGCTGATGAAACGGGTCATTGTATCAAACGGTGTGAAGCAATAATTACTGTCACCTTTCTCTCTAAATAATAAAATCAGGTTTAAATTCACGTGAAACATCTCGGCTCTGATCCGTATCGCCTCAGGTCAAACTGGACCTCTTCAGAACCTCCAGACTGAGAGGGCCCGGTCTAATTTGAGCCAAACTGGACCTCTGGTTTTAGTTGTGCGCCCCCTGCTGGATGTAAACCTGCCTGCATTCATTGACTGATTCAGGTTGACACATTTAGGTTGTAGTTTATTATGATGTAGTTTAGATCAGCTGATTGTGAGGCGGTTCCTTTAGTCCAGCGATAAGTATTAACACATAAACATGTGGGTCAGCCAATCATCTGGCAGCTGAGAGGCGGCTCCGCTAAGGAAGCATCTAGAATCTCTAAAAGTAGAATGGGAGGCAGATCCTTTAGCTATCAGGCTCCTCTCCTGTGGAACCAACTCCCAGTTTTGGTCCGTGAGGCAGACACCCCGTCTACTTTTAAGACTAATCTTAAAACTTTCCTTTGTGACAAAGCTTCTAGTCAGAGTGGCTCATGTTTCTCTTCATAGAAGGTACACCTGGTCTGGAGTTCTGTTAGCTGTGACATCATCAGGGGAGGCAGATCATCCTCTATTACCATCTAACATAGAAAGTACTCCTGGGTCAATGTGAGCTTCTGAGCTTTCTGTGTCTCTGCTCTGTCTTCTCTAACATAGAAAGTACTCCTGGGTCAATGTGAGCTTCTGAGCTTTCTGTGTCTCTGCTCTGTCTTCTCTAACATAGAAAGTACTCCTGGGTCAATGTGAGCTTCTGAGCTTTCTGTGTCTCTGCTCTGTCTTCTCTAACATAGAAAGTACTCCTGGGTCAATGTGAGCTTCTGAGCTTTCTGTGTCTCTGCTCTGTCTTCTCTAACATAGAAAGTACTCCTGGGTCAATGTGAGCTTCTGAGCTTTCTGTGTCTCTGCTCTGTCTTCTCTACCATAGAAAGTACTCCTGGATCAATGTGAGCTTCTGTGCTTTCCGTGTCTCTGCTCTGTCTTCTCTAACATAGAAAGTACTCCTGGGTCAATGTGAGCTTCTGAGCTTTCTGTGTCTCTGCTCTGTCTTCTCTAACATAGAAAGTACTCCTGGGTCAATGTGAGCTTCTGAGCTTTCTGTGTCTCTGCTCTGTCTTCTCTAACATAGAAAGTACTCCTGGGTCAATGTGAGCTTCTGAGCTTTCTGTGTCTCTGCTCTGTCTTCTCTACCATAGAAAGTACTCCTGGGTCAATGTGAGCTTCTGAGCTTTCTGTGTCTCTGCTCTGTCTTCTCTAACATAGAAAGTACTCCTGGGTCAATGTGAGCTTCTGAGCTTTCTGTGTCTCTGCTCTGTCTTCTCTAAGCCCCAGTGGGTGGAGGCAGATGAGCGTTCACACTGAGCCTGGTTCTGGTTCTGCTGGAGGTTCTCCTCCCTGTTAAAGGGGAGTTTTCCTCTCCACTGTCGCTTCATGCATGCTCAGTATGAGGGATTGCTGCAAAGCCATCAACAATGCAGACGACTGTCCACTGTGGCTCTACGCTCTTTCAGGAGGAGTGAATGCTGCTTGGAGAGACTTGATGCAACCTGCTGGCTTTCCTTAGAGAGGAAACTTTGAACCAACCTGGAGGATCTGATGGAAGCTGACTTTGGAAAGAGACTTGAGATGACTTGTTGGGAACTGGGGTTATATAAATAAAATTGAACTGAATTGAATTAATAACTGATTTGATATTTCTTTCTTTTGTAAGTGGCGGTGGTATAAGGGGGATAACGTCCTTTGAAGTTTACATCCTCAGAAATTAATAGACGCAGATGGTTGATCTCGTCTGGCATTTTCCATTACTTCTTTGGTTGAATCAAAACCAAAGGAGTAATTTCAGAACTTTGAATTGTAAATTTCACATCAAATCAGAAAATCTCCATAGAGGCAACTCCAGTAATTTTCCTACATGACAAAATCTGTTTCAAAGCCAGAATCTCCACCTTCTGTAATTATCTAATTATCTTCAGTGGAACTAACCTCTTTTTCTCAGCTCCTGATTTATTTATTTCCACAACAATTTAGAGCTTAGGGAACTAAAAATAAGTGAGAATTTTTTAAAATTCATCCATTTGTGCTTTATTTGAGCAGGAAAATATGATGCAATGCCAACGGAGTGAGTGCTTAGACCCCTAAAATAAGATAATTAAATATATTCACTTAAATAAAATGAGTTGTTCCTATTTTATTTCAACCAGCAGATTATTTTTCTGCTCCAAAGGTCAAATAGACTCATTTTTTTGCAGCGTCCTCTTCTAAATCATCTCCTGGATGTTCCTAGCTCAGGTTTAGTGGTTCTAACCCCGGTTCTATGATGTCTTTAAGGAACTGAAGGGAACGGTTCTGGTTGTAACTCAGAGCAGAGAGTTTAAATCCTTCCTCCAATAAAAAGGCGTCTTTGTCTTCATGGCTGTAGCAGAGCTCCTCATGCTGGATGAACAGAACCTCACAGACGGATGATGGTAGAAGACCAGAACCTCCTGAGGAGGTCCAGTCTCTGCTGGTGCCGAGGTGTGAGGACCGCCTCGGGTCCAGAGAGAAGGTGGTTCTGGGAGCGACCCACATCGTTACTGAGGACGGTTCTCCTGAAGTCCTCCGTCATCTCCTAGTTTTACAAACGTATCAGAGAAACTTCTAAGGACATCATGGTGGTCTCCATGCTGACGTCTGACCAGAACCAGAAGGTCCAGACTGGATCTGCATTAAATGAGCTGCTCAGAACCTTTCCAGAGGTTTCTAAACTCCACAGCCTCTCATGGAGGAGGAACCGGACACTGGACTGACGAGGTGAAGGTCTGAAGAACTTCTACAGGTTCTGATACATGAGAGAATGAGGAGAACACCAGACAGACGTTCTGGGTCCAGAAGATCCGGATAAAGCAGCACAAAGACAGAACCAAGACCTCAAAGTGGACTCGACCATGAAGACGCCGGGTCAGAACCACCTGGACCTGCTGCTTCTCTCTGGACCTCACACTCTCTCTCCTCCTCAGGAGCCATTTTGGACTCAGTTCAGCCTCTCTGCTCAGAACCAGTCCACCAGCACTCAGTGGGACACAGCTTCCGGTTTGGACTGTCAGAATAAAAGCCTGTGATTGAGCTGAGTTAGTGGCACAGGAACATCAGCTGGTCCGTTTGGACCAACATGAAAGCCGGTTCAGTCTGAAGGCCCAGCCTCCTCCACCGGTGACGGAGCAGAACCGGTTCTGGATCTTCTAGAATCACCTGATCCACGGAACCGCCTCCAGTCTCTGACAGGAACGTCCTGAGGAACCAACAGGTGCTCCAATGGTCCGCTGTTCCTGAGAAGAACCCTGACCCGCCTGCAGAACCTCTGGAGCAGCAGGAGGCCATCCAGAACCTGACAGAAGGTCAGATGTGAAGAGGAGGAGGCTCGGTTCTCCTCCTGATGGGTCATCAGAACCAACATCAACTGGATCTATTTCACAACGCGAGAGGAACCTGAAAGGTTCCTGGAGAAGAACGCATGTGGTTGGAGTTCCTGGTCTGAGGTTCCAGGTTCCTCCTCCTCCTCCTCCTGCTCGGTGATCCGCCCCGTGCTTTTATTCTGAAGCAGGAAGCTGCTGGGGTCTCCGCAGCTTGACTGCTGCTCCTGCTGTCCCCAGCAGACCCTGCCAGGAGCGGAGAGGACGAGGCAGCGGGGAGAGGAGCGCTGATCTGCGGGCAGGAGCCGGACTGACCCGGGCTGAGGAGAGCGGGAGCGGCTGGAGCTTCAGGAGACAGCAGGGAGGTTCTGAGGAGGTCTGCAGGCTGGACTCTCTGCTCGGCTCGGTTCTCCACGGACAGTCCAGGAGGACCGAGCGGTCCGGCAGCCCGGGGTCCGGGGCCTGGCGGAGGGTCCGGGCAGCGAGCACGGTGCGCGGAGCGCTGGATGTTGGAGGAGGACCCGGAGGACAGCAGGAGAGGAGCTGGAGGAGCTGCAGGGAGCGCAGCCTCCACCTGAAGCGGAGAACATGAGGGTGCTGCCGGTGCTGGTTCCGGTGCTGGTTCTGGTGCTGCTGCGGGGCGCTCCGTGTGCAGGTGAGTGCGGAGGTCCGCCTGACCCGAGGCTGGTGGCGGTGGAGGCTCCCGGATGTTCCTGGAGCTTTCAGGAGGTTCTGCTGGTCTGACTGGACCTTCGGTACCAGTCTGGACCCATTAGAGCAT